>NW_018021322.1:50572-53359 GCF_002006095.1 Pseudomyrmex gracilis | reverse complement strand
TTCACTTTGGCGATAATTTGACTTCGCTTTGCTTGTGGCAGACTCTGTCATCATTTTGGTCGCATTTTGACATTTCACATGTTGACAGACATGGTTACCAAACCATATCCTACTGAGGACACAGATGGATATGGTTCTGTGACCGAAATGTTTGCTGGGTTGTGATAAAACTGTTCTTTGTCTAAAATTTCCACTTTATCCCACTAAAAATCATGGCCAAGATCACTACGGTGTCGATTGACAACAGACTGCCGTTCGTAATTTTGGTAAAAATTACGTTGGTGTTCTGCCAATCTTGTCCTTAATTGTCTTTTTGTTTAGCCTACATAAGAGGCGTAACAAGAAGAACACAATCTTTTGCTGAGAAACTTAAAGATAAGGTTAGGTAGTCTATTGATGTGTCTAATGACTATCCGTTAGTCTAATGACTATGAATAAAATGATTACAACCTTGTGTAAGTTGTCTCTGTGAAATTTTAGATGTGCAAGTAAGATAGCTCGACCAACAATATAATTAATATTATAATTAATATTATAAATGATTTCTATTTTTTGTTTGAGTGGATGGCCCCCACTCATGGGGGCTTTACTCATTTTGTATTTGTAATTTATATGCCATTTTTTTTAACAGATATTTTTCTTATTTTTATTTTGTATATTTTAGTTTTATATATTATATTATTATTTACTTCATAAACAGTGGTCTGCAGATGATTACCAATAAATTTTGATCGAAACGTCCCGGAATACACTGCGTTTATGTCACTTTTGAAGGTCCACCTCTAACCTAACTTGGACCATAAGCTCTTTGGTTTCTTATAATTCACAAGTAAATAATTTTAAAGCTTCTTTTCTAGGTAAAGACTCAAGAAATTCTTTTATGTATTTTGTTTTAAGTTTGTAACATTAGATATATAAGTTTTAATTCTGAATGACTTTTAATCTAATAATTGATGTAAAAAATATAAAGTTATTATTTTTGTATCAATCTCTTGAAGAATTTAGTATTACAAATTTTTGTGTAAACAGAAAATTCCACATGATTTGAAAACAAAAGAAATTGGCCAAAAAAATAGTTATGCAAATAACACTTCTGAAAACAAAAGTTTAGTAATAATAAAAAAATTTAATAACAATAAAAAGTAATAATAAAAAAGTTTAATAATAATAATAATAATAATAGAAGTTACTTAAGAGAATGCTGAATTGTCCTGTTTTACCACATTTTTGTAGTTTACTTCTCATTCTGCAGTTATTGATTGGAATGAAAAACGCTTCTCTAGAATGAAAGAAAATATGCTAAAAAATAGGAAACTCAAGGAAAATACAAGAAAAACGACAAAAAGTTTATGAACCGTTACTGAGGTTACTATTTTCACTTTCTATATAAAATTAGCAGATGATTTCAAACAAAAGTTCATAGTTTTCCATTTTATAGATATAGACGAATATTTTGAGCGTTTCAGAAAAAGACTGAAGCTTCTAAGAAACAGGAGTAGAAAATTAGAATTAGTATAGTTTTAGCAGAATCACCAAAGTTATATAACCTAATGAGAAAAACAGCGAGTCTGTCTCATTCTAAAAAGAAGACAGACGACAAACAAAAGACAAGAATAGAGACATGTCTATCCTCTGTTTCAATCCGACTAGAAAGCGCTACACCTTCCGGACAGTGTAGCGGCAAATCAAATTTTGACCGTCGGTTCAGCATCTTCTTAAATATAGCAATTGTAAAATGTTTCACCAAGTTTTTGCATATATATATATGAGTTTTTATCGTTCAATTTTGCTCAGTCAAAATAATGACAGCAAGATTTTAGATTGCTCTTAAGAAAATGCCGAGAAGAAAATTCAGGTTAACTTGAAAAATATATAGCGCATTAACAACGTCTTGAATTAATGAGAAATTAATTTCTTTTTCTTTCTAATATATTGACAAGTGGATGCATAGTCAGTTTTCTTCTATACATGAATGCTTTATTGGTAGAGAATGTAAGTTTTCTATTATAGTTCGCGAGAGTTTTCAAAAACGCTATACACGGTGTTTTAGAGCTTTTTATAGATGACTCTTTTTTGTGAATGACATGCGAGAGAACTTTTTAATCAGAGATTGCCACGGGAAAACGTCTGTTTGGGGGAACACGTAATTACAGTCGTCGTGTTATTTACAGCCGCGCTAATACTCGTTCCGACAAAGATTGTAAAACGATTTTATCGCCGGCACATTAGATAGATGGATATATATTTTATTGATTCCCTTCTGGTTACAATCTTTTTTCAATTCTTAATCCTTATAACTACTTTACAATATAATAACCTTATAATTACCTTACATCTAACTTAACCTAAACTTATCCTATGCTATTCTATTTCTGAAAAGTTGATTAGATCTTTGAAAGCCCGTAGTTCAGACGTTGGTGGTGGTGAAATAAATGAATTAGAACGTGCTTTGATTTGTGGAACGTTTCGATCTTTATTCAGATTCTCTTCAGCCAATCTATTATGTTCATGAAAGTTCATAATATGTAAAATTGTATAATAAGTAAAATGTTTTTTTTCTATTAATAATATATATTGATAGCAACTGAAGCGAAATATAATAAATAAATCGTTCGAAGAGCACTTACTACCATAATCAAAAAATAACCGGAATTTTTAATTTAAACCTCGCGGGCTTATCGGTTTAGAATTNTGTTGTTTGTGTCACGTTGGCAGCACTGTTACGGACACCCATGCCAAGCTTCTGCTTATCAGCTGTTCATTTACCTTTATGACAGTGATTTCTTT
>NW_018021322.1:41576-50217 GCF_002006095.1 Pseudomyrmex gracilis | reverse complement strand
CATGACGATAATGCGCCATCTCATAATGCGTTGATTATTCGTGAGTTTCTCGTCAAAAACAACACCAATGCCATTCAACAACCGCCCAATTCACCTGATCTGGCACCATGTGACTTCTTCCTATTCGATCGACTCAAAAAACCACTACGAGGAACTCGTTTTGAGAGTGTGGAGGCAATAAAGCTAAAATCGCTGGAGGCACTAATGGGTATACCAAAAACCGACTTCCAGAAAAGCTTCGAGGGGTGGATCAAACGCTGGCATAAGTGCATCGCAGCCGACGGGGACTACTTTGAAGGGGACAACTTGAATTTTGAAGAATAAACATGTACTTTTCTTTTTATGAATAAATTCCGGTTATTTTTTGATCATGGTAGTATGCGAATGAAGCGAAATATAATAAATTGTTCGAAGAGCAAAACTGTAATTTGTGATACATGCAAAGCTTTTTTTAATAATAAGTTATTGTAGGGAGGTCAGGTGTCAAAATTTAGATAGCAGCGATTATAAGAATTCTTGCATGAAATTACCCAGAACAAAAACTTGATTAGACGTCTATTAGACGTCGACAGCTCCATGCGACATCAGATGCCCGGTAAAAAATTTTTCATGTATAAAATTGTATGGACATATTCGGTATATAAATTTGCATAATTAGATATAATTATTTTAATTTGTGTATAAATATATATGAAAAATTTTTTACCGGGTGTCGCATAGAGCTGTCTAATGGATGTCTGAATGGATGGATCTGTGTGAGTATTAATTAAATTTAGTTATTAGTAGTCATTAGTTAAATTTAAAGTCAAGGTTATCAAATTTATTACGTTTGCTAGGATTTTGAAAGTACTCACTGCGATCGTTCAGCCAAAAATGACAATCATTCTGTATTTGTAATGAAGTCAAGAGAAACCCAGAGATAACTCAGAGTAGAAAGGAAGCCTGCAATGTCTGTAGCACGAATGAGACAAACCGAAAAACAGCAGTTTTGAAAAGTAAAGATGTCAATAGGAAGAGAAAAATAACTAGCTGTTTATCTTGTTTATTATCGGGAAATACGACGGGTCAAGCAGTTCCGTATCTTTCATTAAATTTGCCCCGTTTCTCTGCATCTTTATGTGAATTATGTCTGAGATTAATCTCTTATAATATAATTTTTCAGAAACTAGCACCTCAATATTATTCCAATTAAAGTGACCCAAATCACTGCGATGTTTGCTAATAAATGATTGTCGGTCGTATGTGTAGTAAAAATTACGCTGAAGTTCAGCAATTCTTGTTTTTAACTGTCTGCTAGTTTGTCCGACATAAGATGCATCGCATGAGGAGCAGTTTAATTTGGAAATCACATTATTGTTTGAGCCACGATGCAAACGATCTTTATGAACCTTGATAAAACTGTTTAAGGTGTTTCTACCTCTGAAAGAAAATTTCAGATTCAGTCTTTTCAAGCCTCTCACAATGTGATTCGTGACCTCTGGAATGTCATTTTTGGCTGAACGATCGCAGTGAGTACTTTCAAAATCCTAGCAAACGTAATAAATTTGATAACCTTGACTTTAAATTTATAACTAATGACATTTCATGCAAGAATTCTTATACTTGCTGCTATCTAAATTTTGACACCTGACCTCCCCGACAATAACTTATTATTAAAAAAAGCTTTGCATGTATCACAAATTACATTTTTGTACTTCGAACAATTTATTATATTTCGCTTCATTCGCATAAGTGCTCTTCGAACGATTTATTTATTATATTTCGCTTCATTTGCTATCAATATACATTATTAATAGAAAAAAAAACATTTTACTTATTATACAATTTTACATATTATGAACTTTCATGGACATAATAGATTGGCTGAAGAGGATCTGAATAAAGATCGAAACATTCCATAAATCAAAACACGTTCTAATTCATTTATTTCACCACCACCAATGTCTGGGCCACGGGCTTTCAAAAGTCTAATCAGCTTTTCAATTTTTGTCATAAGCCTAATTCTTTAAACTTCTGTATTCTTCCTCGTGAAAACTTATAATAATAGGGAAGTAGCCAATTCGAGGCAATAACCAGATCTTCGTGTCAATAAACTTCGTTATTTTAAAAACTTGACAAACGTTTCGACCTTAATTTGGATCTTCTTCTAGTGTACTACATATAATAATTACACATAATAATATTATAGATTATATTAAACAATCTAACGTGAGAGGTTGATAACCTAACCTAATTCTTTATTTATATTCTATTTCTACACAAACACACACACACATGCGTTCTAACTTAATTTGATCTATCATTTGAACTTCCGTTTCCGGCGCATTTCTTCTCGCATCTTTTTATTATCATTTATTTTATTTGCTCATACACTTTTCCACTTACCCATCTCTATTCTTTCTCTCACTCTCCCTTATTCTTACTCTCATTTATACATTCCAATCTCCTTTCCTCTTTTTCCTCTTCCATACCTCCTATATATTCTTCTCCACTCCTCAACTTTCTTCAACCATTCCTCTCCCTCCCCTTCCTTCTCCTGTATCACTTCCACCATTTTATCCCAACTTTTTTCTACTCCCCATTCCGTACATTCTTCCCACACATGCTTCCAATTTTTCTTCTCTACACCACACATCCGACACTTTCTCTCTTCCTCTCCTTCCCAATAATTTCTCCCTCTCATCTCACTCCCTAATCTGAATCTCGCTACTCTCTGCCACCTCTCTTCTCTCCATCTTTTCTTGAAATATCTCGGTTACTCTCTCTTTTTTCACTTTCTGGTACCACATGTTAAACTTCGAGTTTTTTAATCCTTTTCCATCTCTCTTTTCTCTGCATCTCCCTCTCTTTTTCTACTAACTCAGCCATCGTACCCTCCATGATTTCCTTCATCTTCATCAACTATCTCAACTCCTTTCCTCCTATAGAACTCTACTCTCTCCTTTTCTCAATCCGACTGCTCTCTCTCCTTCACTGCTCTACTTTTTTATCTCCTTCCAACATGTTCTCACAATCTCTCCCCTTCCCCTCTCTTTATCCTCTCTTCAATCCAACCGTTCTTTGTCTCGCTCTTTCTCTTAAGAATTCTTTTTGCAACTCTTTCTTTATCAAATAACACGGAGTTCTCCAGTCCACTTTCAGTAACTATCTTAGATACCTCTCCTGCAGACTTTCCATCCCTCTTTACTCCTTCTATCCCTACACTTCTACCCCATATCCCACTACCGCCGGCATTATTAATATAGCATTAATTGCTGCCGCAAACCGATAAATTGAAAACTACGACGCCATATTCTTAGATTGATGAACGTTTTAATGATTTATAGAAATGAGATTCAGTTAAACCGAGAACTGATAGCCAAACAAGCAAAACCTTGCAAATAATCTAAAGAATACTAAATTTGTTGTTTATTAGATCAAAACTCTACATTAGCAAAATTGAAATCTATTTTCTTGTAATTTGATTAGAGAGAAGATTTTTGTAAAACCAAGAGATTTCGTATATATTATATTGCACAACGCAAATTATATATATAAAATATTTTTCTAAATAAAAATAAAATCTTAATTAATTTGATGAAAGATAAATAGAATCTAATATCAAAAAACAAACTGAAAAGTCTCTTATTTTTATTAAGTTATGTTGTATAAAAAAGTAAAACTTATTTTCCATTACAAAACAAAACAATAAAGTTAAAAAAATTTCGACATCTACAATCTTATGTGCTGATTAAAACATTTCCTTGCTCAGTTCACGCGAAATAATCAAGAATCTCTTACGAGTGGTAGCCATTTAGGAATTCTTGACTTGAAGTGGTCACTCGGAGTATGTTTCGCAAATGTTCAGTCACTCAAGACTGTGTACTTGGTGCTTTTGTGCCTTTCCGTTATCTTTTAACAGAAGTTCCGTACACTATCCATTAACCCGAAAGCACACAACTCGAGCTTTATTTTATATATTTAAACAGAAAAGAATCGATTCAAGAATTGATTCAGATTCACGAAATAGAGAATAATGTTTTGTTAAACAGATGACAAATCACTTTGTAGTTTTGTGTGTTTAATTTCGCAAAACACTTCTGATGATCAATGCTTTGTGATAATTACAGGTAACAATAGCCACGGACCTGGGTAAACTGGTTACCAGAATGCAATTGGAAAGATCCGAAGTGGCCTTTTTTATTTACACCAACGGCAACACTCTCAGGTTTAGCCGATTTATGTCAAATATTTTAAATATATTTGAATTTATATATTTTTTTATTTTTTTTATCTCTAGTAACACAATTTTCTTTAATTATTTTTGTTAGTTTTGTGCAATTATTGTCTTATAATTACCTAGAACATTTTCTTGTTGATCCAACGACGATCGTGATATGGACAACAAAATGCGTTTCTTTGTCGATCGAATCTTTCGTCGTATTTTATGTGATGAGAACGAATGGTTTCCTCAGTTCTTGCAATCGAGACGGGACGCGACCAAGATACAACACGTTTCTGCAAAACAAATACCTACCTTGCGGAATAGCAAAATAGTCGCACTAATTGCTCGTGAGAGAATTAAAAGCTTTATGAATCGAAAAAAAAAACATTTTTTATGAAAATAATTTGAAAAAAAACAAAATAAAGAAATTTTTAATTAAAAAACTCATATTTTTATTTTAAATGTAGCAATCCGTATTTTATTCATCATTTCTTGTTTTTTTCCTGAATATCATACACACAAACAAATATATGTACATACAAATATATGTATGTGTATATATATATATATATATATATATATATATATATACCAATTGTATATGTGTGTATATACATATACCATTTAATACTATTGTTATACTTTTGCATGTTTACGATATGTGATTTCTTTCCTTAATAAACCACTTTACTGTGTCGTTGTTCAACAACCAGATCGAACCTGACGCAGAGATTCTCCATTACTGACCAGGACCTTCACAACATGAACACATGGCCACTGGTGTCCGTACCTAGAGATGAGAGCAAGACACAGACGTACGACGTAGTGAGCAAGGAGGCCTTTCAGGCACGCTTGGAAGATTTCAGGCAAGTAGAATCGATCCATACAACGAAGATCAACTAAATATTGGCCACTAAGACGGTTAGCAACTGTAAAGTCACAAAATTCTCACATCAATTCATTACATTAATTGATTCTCTGTCACTTCATTTGAAATTCAAATAAAACCAAAACTGTACAGAAAAAATAAAATCGCTCTTATACAAAAAAATTGAATTTAATGTGCAAAGACGTAGAAAGCTTAGAAAAGTATTTCAATTGTTTTCGTTATTTCCATAATTATTGTGTCTTACCATTTACTACACATTCTAAATTCTTGTTGATCCGATTACGGCGTTCATGCCCTTACGAAAAAGAACTACTGGCAGTAATATATTGCGGCAGTGGCACGAAAAAATTACTGGCATTCTGTGTAATTGCCAGTAATATTCTCAGTGATTCCTGTAATATCTGATGATATTCTTATGTGATTGTCAGTAATATTTATATTACTAACTTTATTTATATGTAATCGGCAGTAGTTCTTTTTTGTAAGAGTGATACCAAAAATGCAACAAAATGCGTTTCTTTATTGATCACAAGTAAAGAAATTAAAAGTTTTCATACTGATTTTGTTTTTATTAAAGGAAATAATCATTGTTTAACGTTGTCGTAAGAAAAATACCTCAAGAAGTTTCATTATAAATATTAAAAAGAACTAGATATAAGAAAAGGGAGTTAACAGGATTAACATTTTTCTGAAATCTGGAAATAATAAGAAGATAAAAACATTGCGCAGTAATTGATATTTTCTCACCACAAGAATTGTGTCCTTCACGAACAAATATACCTTTACGAAAAAGAACTACTGCCGATTACATATAAATAAAGTCAGTAATATAAATATTACTGACAATCACACAAGAATATTATTAGATATTACAGGAATCACTGAGAATATTACTGGCAAATACACAGAATGCCAGTAATTCTTTTGTACCACTGCCGCAATATATTACTGCCAGTAATTCTTTTTCGTAAGGATATATATATTTCGTAAGGTATATATGTATATATAAAATCTTTACCTAATTAATTTAAAAGAATTAATCTCATATACGAACTCATTTAGTAATTACACACAAAAATTATATATATCGCATCAAAGGATAAGGGATGGAAAAATATGAGAATATTGATGAATGTAATTATTGAGACAAATTCGGTTCTTTTTTGCTTTTGAGCGAATACCTAGTATCGCTGTAAACGTTTGCTGCCGCAGTTAATTCTCGTGTTAGCGAGACCTGTTACAGTGCGCGCGAGAGTATAAGAACATAACTGCACCACCCGCTTCTATGGAAAGTTACGGCAGAAGCCTGTGCTATTCCCTCGAGCTTTCCTTCCGACACTTGTTGAATTCCCATTCAGATATGAGTGGGGAACTCCTTTTTTTCGCAACTCTCCTTCCTTTTTCTTTCTGCCGCTACTTTTCTTTCTTCTACTAATTCTGTCTGCAAATACTCGTATAAACATCGGTTTCTATCTTAGGAACATAGAGTTCTTAATATTTGAACAAAAAGTCCCAAATTTCCACTATTTAATATGAAAGACGTTCGTAACACTTTTATGTAACTAATATAAATACTGTAAACTAATATAAAACTGGAAAAATCTAAGTTTAGGTGTATTATACATTTGGGTATATTATAAACTTTGTTTTGTTTTTATTTCTGCAAAACATCCAAATGGTTCTAAATTACCGACTCTTGAGAATAATCTTTTAAAAAATCTAAGTTCTTTATAATAGTAACTAAACATATTTTTACAATTGAAATATGTATAAGATTTTAAGTTTAATTATTTATTTTGAAGATGCAACGTTCGCATATTTTCTAAACAGCATATTTTGTTAAAAAACATAAGTTTCAAAAACAGTTAAAAAATTAATTAACTTTTTGCGATTTTATTGAAACCTGTAATATTATATAATGTATAGATACATCAACGATCAAACCAGAAAGTTTATACATGTTTTTAAATAGAGTTTAAAAATCTTAACCAAAATATGCGATGATTTATATGCAGGTTCTCATTCTCGGAAAGTTCTTAATTTATTTCTTTCTTCTTTTTGCATATGTCACAGTATCGGAATTTGTAGCGCGTAGATAGTACGATTCGATAATGAGAGATGGCAAGAGCGATATTTCATCGTTAATGTTGGCCGTACATCGCACGGGAAAACTTCGCTAGAGCAGGAAAGATAGTATATCAAGTGGTACATCAAACGTAAGATAACGCGTGGCGAAACGGTGAGGTCGTCGCGATCATATTTTCTTGTAAAGGCAATCAGACGGGAAAAAAGAAAACTGACCATGCAGCTTGTCAATGTATTAGAAAAAAAGAGATTAATTTCTCATTAATTCTAGAAAAAAAACGTTCATATTATTGTATAAAAATGCGCAAATATATAAACTATTGTTTTTAATTTTTTAACTAAGAAAACACTAAGAAAAAATGGCAAAGTAAATTTGGTTTAATATTTATAAAAATGTTTTTTTTATTTTCTATTTAAAAAAAGAAAATGAAAAAGATTATTTGATAAAAAAAAGCGTATTTATAACGAGACAAAGTTGCCAAAGCGGAAAATTGTGAAAACAATTAATTATTTTTAATTTTTTTACTGGATTTAATTAGAATTTACAGCGGAGCGCGTTATATTTTCATGTAATAATCCAACTAGAGATTTTTTTTCGCGGAAATATTGTTCAAAACTATATCAATAAGCAAAATGACGAAATTTACAAAATTGCAATCACATTTTATAAACGGTCTCGTTTTTATGGTTGAAGGTTTTTTGATGATAAACAAATTCTCAGAAGAACGAAGATGTGTTGTTTAACATTTTGATGAAATTGACATTTAAATAAAAGTAAATAGGAAGGCCAAAAATGGTTGCAAATGTTTTATGCTATACATCTAAATCAAATTATAAATCTTAATTTCGAAGATTTTTTAACAAATAAGTGTTTCATAGTTTTCAATAAAAGTCTGCAATAAATTTGCATATTAAGGGCGACCTTACTGATTTCAATGATTTTACCATATGTTGTCAAAAACATATCCCCGAGTAACAATCAAAAGGTTTTAGCCGTTGCTTATTCTTCGTAAAAAGGTTATAGACAAAAAAAGTTTCATTAATGAACTATCGTTTCTCGATTCATCAGATATAGTTTACATATAATATATGATAATTTTAGACGTACTATGTCTTATATACAAATATTTAGTATAGAATAAATAAAGAATAACTATAAAAATTACGATAAGAGCTTGAAAAGTACGTACATGCTTTAGATGAGAGCGCATCCAGGAACAAGCTACGCCCGTCTCTTTGTGCGCTCTCCCACATAAAAAAAATAACCAAACTTAGAGGTGTAGAAAGTGTCAATGGCCGAAAGTAGGGGAGACCGGGGCTAGTTGTGACACGGGGTTAGTTGTCAAACTGCTATTATCTTGCTTACTAAATCTTGGAAAATATTCTTCTTTTTATTGTAAGTTGCTACTAGTTGTGCTAGTAACGTGTACGAAAGAACTTTTCTTAAAAACATTATATATGAT
>NW_018021322.1:39207-40386 GCF_002006095.1 Pseudomyrmex gracilis | reverse complement strand
ATTTTAACGCGTCTTAGGGCCGTAGTGCGGTAGTGACACTTTTCCGGACATGGGTCCCTATACTCAAATGTTTTCTACTGTTGCACTGAATAACCCCTAGAAGTTTGATCCCATAGTTCTGAAACACCCTGTATATGTCAAGGTCATTGAAATCGGTGAGTCGTTCTTAATATACAAATTTACCAAGCTTCTTTTTTATTGCTCACACACATAAACTGTAACGTGAACCAAAGTATCTTGATTACAAAATTGTTAATCCATTAAATTTTTAAATATTTCATTATAAATTTCTTCATTATTGAAGCACTTTTACAGTCATTTTAAGCAAACGATCATACGTGGCAATTCAATTAACAAGTAATTTTGGCGTCAAGCGACGGGCAATTTAATCGAAAAACGTCTACGTCTCTCTCTCTTTTCTCTCTTTTTCTCTTCCCGCACACAGTGAAGGATCAAAAGGTGTGGCAAAGAGAAACAAGTGTGCATACGATTTTATAATAGCCTTTGTAATGTCGCATTTGTCTTGTCGCATCGATCGATAATAAAAATATTTAACTATCATCTTTTGTTACTTGAGCTAAGCAAACTTTACAAAACCGAATGGAAACATAGTTTTAACTGTCTGACGTTTTCAACTATCGACGTGATATGAACGCTAAAATGTTCTAGTAATAGTTTGATAATATGCGCTCGCGCACACCCACACACACATATTTGCAGAATATTTCAAAATCGTATACGTACTATATTGATAGAAAGTTTTATTATTTTTCTTCACTTATTGCGGATAGACATGGATTTCTCAGACTCACTCAAAAATTGTACATCAGTGTTTCTTCAATAAAAATTAGTTTTTTTTTTTAATGCTTATATCTTCGAAAGTAGGTACTAGAGATATTTCAATTTTGTTTTTTTTTTTATCAACCCAGAATTGTTCAACCTTTTGATTCAAAAACATAAAATTTAAAAAATATTGATTTTTCGCGGAGATATCTGATTTTACAGTCGCGTGGATTTCACAGACCTAGTCTGTAATCGTAGATTATTTTGAGGTTTGCGAAGGTTAACCCTTCTTTGCATGATTTTTTTTTTTTTTTTTTTTTTTTTCACATATTTAGTTTACAGTTTTTGAGTACCTTTTTTTCTTCACTAAATGTTATGATTAAAATTTCCATCATC
>NW_018021322.1:9234-38107 GCF_002006095.1 Pseudomyrmex gracilis | reverse complement strand
TCTCTCTCTCTCTCTCTCTCTCTCTCTCTCTCTCTCTCTCTCTCTCTCTCTTACGAAGCAGATCAACCTCGCAATATAATTCCCACTTCGTGAGCAATCTCACTAAACTCGCTGATTTTAATGTGTCGTGCTTAGGGCAATATTTATAAAAGGCACGGTTTTTTATTTCGCGATGGAGCGAAAACGGTGGAGTGCGAGTCTCGACCGACCCAGAGGCACGTACGTAACGACCAATAAATCGATAGGGCGATAAAGTATCGATATGGAAAAGCCAGTAGTGCGCGCATATACTCCATTCCGACAGCATGAAGATGGAGAATATGTTGTACGAGGTCGCGACAATACGCCACTTGTCCTAGCAAAAACTTCAATTTCAATTTGATTATCTCAACGTAATATAACTGCAAAATACTTCTACCATAGAGTTTATCTTTTTTCTTGATTAAAAATATGAATATACTGTTATCAATTATTGCATTGTTTACTTGCAAAAATGTGAAAGATCACAAAGTGATAAAAACAAGCAATGAAACTCTCTTTCTTTTAAATACTAAATACTATAGATAAACTCTTCTAGAAAAACAGAACAGAAATAGACTGATCAATTTAAAAATTCCGTTGAGGCTGCCAGTGTTAAAAAAACCCGGTTTTTAGCGAGGATAGTTTTATACCTTTAAAACATTTAAGTAGAAATGGCATGTTTGTCTAGTGCAAAAAAATCTTGCGAAAATTCATACCTCGGAGTGGAAGTTCGATTGATATAAATGCTTTCAAAATTTCTTTAGACGCATGTTCTTTTTTTACTTCAGTGATTTTTTTATAAATTTTTATTTTAATAATTAAAAATAAGTTTTTTTACATTCTACACGTGTGAGTGCACGCGCCGGCACGCACGCGCCTGTGTGTGTGTGTGTGTGTGAGAGAGAGAGAGAGAGAGAGAGAGAGAAAGAGAGAGTGAATCTACTATAAAAATTTTAATATTTAATTATTTTTATTGTTTATTTGTTATAATTATTTTATATATGGTTTTTTATCATGTTGTTAATAAATATATGTTAAATATATTTATTAACAACATGATAATAAACCATATATAATAAATATATGTATAATAAATATATGTATAATAAATATAATATATATGTTAAAGAAGTCAATCTTCTAAAAAAATAGATATCTTTTTTCTGTGAGGTCTATAAGTTTCTCTTCTGACATACTTTCTATTTCTAAACGTTTATGTTTCTTTTGTTATTGTCATTTACGAATTACGTGTCTGTTTGCTTAATGGTCTTACGAGATATTATTCTAAAGTGCACAAACTACTTTTACTCCTTTGTCTCTTTTTTTCTCTTCTTATTTTTCTTTAATTCTTTTAAATATCTACGCTTACCTTTTTTTATTTTCTTATTCTTTCTATCCATACTAAAAATTTACTTACTGAAAGATTTTTATTTATTTATTATTATGTTTATGATTATTCTTTTATGTTGATTCTTTTTACGATCAAAAATAGATGATCTCAAAGAGCTTAATAAAACAATCTCTTTGTTCCTTTATATCATTGCTTTTCTTTTTATTTTTCTCTCTTTCTCTCCGTTTCTCTCTCTCTCTCTTTCTCTCTCTCTCTCTCTCTCCCTCTCTCTCTCTCTCTCTCTCTCTCTCTCTCTCNCTCTCTCTCTCTCTCTCTCTCTCTCTCTCTCTCACCTTCTCTTTATGAGCAATGGAAGAGGTCGTTACACATGAGCGCGCGAGCGCCTATTTGGAGCAATAGACAGTATTTTTAGCCTGCTGTCTTTCTCTGTTCATCTCACTCTCCATCTTTCTCTCTTTCTATGTATCTTCTTCTTTGTCTTTCTCTCTCTTTCCTCCTGACGTCGTCGTCTGTCGATGGTTGAATATCGCCTCGATATTACGACGATGCACAGCGCACTAATCGGACCCTCATCTCATAACGAATGCGAAGGTCTACCCACCGGTGTCATTATCGACCGATATCGCCACGTGCGAATCCTCCAAGGTAGCTTGTGCTCGTCCTGAAAGATCTCTTTTTTATCTGTTTTTAGATAGCACCTTTTCGGAAATTTGCATTATCATCCCCAAATCATTCTTAAAGACGGCGCTGAAACATTATAAAAATAAATATTAATACAACATATAATTAATGCAAATTAATATCAATCTGAATTATAATATCGTTCAATTTATATAAAAATTGATTGAACTTAGGTTTATTTCTATCATTTTTTTGTGTAAGAGAAAGAGAAATACATAACCGTTGAGTTAGTAAAAATATTTTCGAACGTCTGTTTTGAACATAAGATCGCTTGATCAAATTATTCTGTCACGCCTTGATGCAATTATATTTATACATATTATGTACATTATTATTGCACATACACGACAAAAGATCATAATTCGGAGTATACCTTCCCGATATTGACATTATGCTAATAATTGGCTTGAGTGCAAAGTTTGTTCGTTTATTCTCGACACAGACAGAAGATAAGTTCAGAGGAGAGCAGCATCACTGAGGTAATGGCATGGTACACGAGCGTGAACGCCGCTATGTTGGACCATTTGACTAATCAGATCAAGGAAACGGACAATAGCGGTGTATGGAGGTAACGGTCAAGAAATCTCTTTTTTTTTTTTTTTTTTGCTTTTCATTTTGAGAAATACATTAAATTTATTAGCAAGAAACGAGAATAACATCACAAATCTGCGGAATTTTCGTTTCAGATATCTGATAGCCTTTAAGAATCTCTTGCGAAGTATTGAGAGTCTCGGTATCGCATCTGTGGAAGGGATTAATTACTTTGGTCGCGGTATTCTCATCGGCGACAATTACATCAGTTACGTTCGCCAGGAGGCACTCGGACGCGATCTTCTGAACGCCGCCCTAACATACGTGCCTTCTCTCAGGAAGCTTTACGATGAACTCACAGTTACCATGCCTGACTACGATCGGCTCAAAGCAAGGTAAAATATGTTTTTCTGATTTCTTTTGTGTCTCGAATGATATATCGCGCAGTAGTTATAAAAAAAATTTCACAAATAAAAAAAGGGCCAATACGTTTTTGACGTCAAACGTTTCGATCTTCTTCAGTGACAATCTATTTATAATTACAATAAACATCCTAATACGGATCGAAACGTTTGACGTTAGAAAATTGAACAAATCATCAAAACACGGACACTGTTTACGGCTTATATGGCTCTCTTTTCATTTGTAAATTTTCACGAGCGGAAAAATATATAATAAAGAAACTTATTTTAGTATTAGAATCTCCTCTAATATTGAAATAAATTTTATACTGTAATATTATTGCAAAGAAACTAAAATACAGAATACATTTGTTACTGTAGTTTTTTCCATGAAACAAAGTCAACGTTTAGTAATTCAAAAAAAATATTTTGCAAATGGAGATTTTTATTGAATAACGTAACAGACTAATGAATTTCGCGGAGCTTGTAAAGAAAGAGCGTAAAGACAGACGTAAACATGTGAACAAACGAGAGTATTTTATTTTACAGACGGGACGAAATCTTGCGAAATCAAAAGAGAGAACCGAGCGTGGAGGATGCGATTGCATACTTTGACGAGATGGCTACTTACATTGATGAGCTGCGTAAGCTGCAGCGGGAATTGCGTCATATGATAAGGTACCTAGTAATATCTCATAATGGAATTGTGTCTGTTTCTTCGCGGATGTATTTATCCTTTTGGCGAAACTCGTAAATAGAATACACAGCGTAAAAACACACTCACGCGCTTGTACGTAGAATATATTGATAGCCATTGTAATCGGAAAAGTATTGATTTCCTACTCTCTTTACATAAGTTACAAGAAAAATCTCTTTAGTAATTATTCGCACAATTTATCATATGATTTATTTCAAATTTGAAGATTGCACAGTTTTGATACTAAACATGAAAACTATACAAAACAATTTGATAAATTTGTACTTAAACACTTAATATAAAAATATACGAATAAATATACGAATATACAGGTGATTCAGAACAACCTGTTATCCTTGAAAATACATATTCTTGACTAAATTCTAAGACAACTTTTTATTTGGCAAAATTTTGTCTGAAGCTTACTTTTTGAGTTACTAATAAAAATAGTTGACGTACCATGAGTCGGATCCAAGAGATAGGCAAGAGCGGCGCAACTCATCGTGATTGACAGTGATTTATGTGATGCACGAATTAAATGATACAAATTACAAATGAGTAAATAAATAAGTAAGAAGAATATGTATTTTTAAGGATAAAAGGTTGTTCTGAATCACCCTGTATATGTGTGATGTGATACAAGAGGATTTATACTAATGCTTATTAATAATTTGCAAACGTCAAATATGGACTGCTACTTATTATTGAATACTACTTATGTTACATTATGTTATAATTATGTTGATCGTACAATAAATGTTTGTTACTAGGGAATATGTCAATTCAACATTGCAAGACGCGAGCAACAAGGAAGTCGCGGGGATCGCTATCGTTGTTCTAGTGTTAGTTGTGTCGCCCATCATCATCATACTGATGCGTAATGCCGTCGCTACTATTCAGGTTTGCGATTCAAGCTGTCGACTTGATTTTCTTTCATGTTACATACTTGCTTTTATAACGCTGACAGTAATTTGTTGGAGATGTTACTATAGTAATTATTGTAAATCTGAATTTTTTTATTACTAACTTCTTAGGAATTATAAAGTTGATAAAGTTAATTATCTTTTTATTCAGAATATCTTTATAAAATAGTAACACACACACACACACACACACACACTCTCTCTCTCTCTCTCTCTCTCTCTCTCTCTCTCTCTCTCTCTCTTTCCTTCTAAAATTTTGGAATTTATTTATGATTTTTTTAATAGAAAGATCAAATGTATTCTCAAACTTTTGATTTTAATATCTTCAAAGTTTGTTATGTCGACTAATTGCAGATGTACGCCGCAAATTTGGCACAAAAAGCACGTGAACTCAAACGCGAAAAAAGAAAAAGCGACACATTACTTTTTCAAATGCTTCCACCTAGTGTCGCTCAGCAACTCAAACAGACTCAGCAGGTAGTTAGAAACTGTTTAAAATTGTTTTATATATATATATAAACACTTTTTTATTTTTTAGACAATATAGCAATTATTATTAAAAAAATTTTATATTTTTTTATTTGTTTTTGTAACTATTAGATATTTTTTAAATATGTTTTTAATATATGATAATATATATATGTATACAGCATATATATGTATACACCATAAAATGTTTTTTTATCTCTATCAGGTGCCAGCAGAATATTATGAAGCGGTGACGGTCTACTTCAGCGATATAGTTGGTTTTACGGAGATCGCCGCGGAAAACACGCCTCTTGAGGTACGTTCTCTGCATTTTGTTGCAACATCAAATATAATCGATTAATCAAGATACAAGTTTTAAATTACGTATAAATAATTCGTTATAATGTCATCTCATTTTCATTCACTGATAAAACCGCACGCATGTAATACACTTGCAAGAGAATTTCACGCAAATTGCATTAATATTTTTTTCATTCTTTTCAATATTTCGTGATTGTTTCTTTACTTGTTTATCATCATTCTCATGCTTTTACTAAATCAAAAGCGTTTCATTTGGTGTGTATGTATGTCACACTGGTTTATCTGATGACAAGCACACGTGTCTCGACTAGATTTTGCAGATATAATTTTGTTGTTGTGAATCAAAAAAAAAGTGTTTGATATATTTTGTGAGCGTGTTTTATTGATTCAAAGAGAGTTTTTATGGAAATACTCTTTTGCTTTAACGTAAGTTAGGCGCAAAATAGGCATCTATTTTCTCGCTACTGACGTCAATCCAAGATAACACTAAACTGAGTCTAATAATCAAGAACTTTAAATAAATTAAATAAGATAGTAGAATAAGCACTAAATAAACATTAATTAGTTGACACAAATTTAGCTCTTCCGAGTAAATTTAATTTTTTCTGCTCCATATTGAAAACTATAATTAATAATTTACATTTAGAAATTATAGTATAACGGAATAGCAAAATGTTTTTTCAGGTTGTAACATTCCTCAACTCGATCTACAAGCTATTCGACGCGCGCATCGAGTGTTACGATGTGTACAAAGTGGAGACCATTGGAGACTCTTATATGGTCGCTTCCGGATTACCTGTTAGAAATGGTAAATATAAGCATGAAATCTTCGATTGCTTCTCGTTAATATATTATACTATACTTCTTGTTAATATATTATACTATACTTGATATCAGAAAACTGTTTTAAATTTCTTTTAATACAATGTACTTATAATGTACTTAACCCTTCAGTGTCAGATATGGGACTCCGAGACTCATCCAAAAGTTTTTTAAACCAATGTCTCTATTAGGTATTAATTTAGCGCGACATCTGAAGGCCATGAAAAAAAACTTTTAGAGCCTTAGACAATGGTAAAAGTCGTTGACAGTGTCATTTGTTTAATAGCTTTGCAAAGTTTGAATTTTGAAGTGCAAAAAGGGTCTGAGAGACCTAAGTCTGGATAAAATGTTGGCATTTCAAAAAGTAAATAAATTTTTTTTCAGTTTGAGTACTTCTAATATATTAAAAAATTGTCGTTTTTTTCATAATTTTTATCAAAATATATGTACATTTATAGCGATTTATTAAGTCATAAAGCGCAGAAACGTTTCAAAAGTTTCTTTAAAATTACTAGAGATTTTTTCAACTTGTTTTTTTGATCAGGAAGTTTAAATTTTCTATTTAAAAAAAAGAATATATCTAAATATTGATTTATTGCTAAAATATTGCATGTCAAAGTTGGGCGCTAGAAAAATGCATTCTTTACATCAGAGCTGCACAACTCAGGCAAGCCGACTAGCCAAGTAGTAACGCTGCGATATTTCTGATATCTCCACCACTGACCGCGAGCCTACCACTCTACTACGTACATACATATGTACGCTCCGTTTCATATGTATCCCAAAAAACTCATTGTGAAAATGTTTTTAATTTTACAATTTTTAGAAGACACTTTTGTTCCAAACGTTGAACGAGTCCGTACAAAACTGCGTTGGAATTTTGTAAAAATCTTAATTACCTAAAAAGTTATGAATTTTTAAACAAAAAGCCTTTTTTCGAAAAAAATTGTGAGGTTTTTCTTTAAACGCTTATATCTTCAAACCTACCGGAGATTTTTTCAATCTGTTTCTTTTGATCGACACAGAATCGTTCAACCTTTTGATTAAAAAAGAAAGAAATTGAAAAAATACAGTAGAACCTCCTAAAACGTATACTTCCCCTATTTCGTCACTCTTTAACTCACGCATGCGCAAAGACTTGGTATAAATGCGCAATCGCAGGTTTGGTTATGTTCCGATTCCTCATACTTGGCTATGTTCCGATTCCTCACCCGAGTATATTTTATCTTTATCACTCACTAGATATGAAACAAAGATAAAATGATACTCGGATGCACTCGGGTAAGCACTAAGAGCTGTGCTCCAATGGGATCGTGGGAAAAACGACAAAAGGGAAAATATACGTTTTAAGAGTGGATTTTGTATTGTATACGTTTTGGGAGCATACGTTTTGGGAGGTTCTACTGCATTGATTTTTTGAAGAAATATTCGAACTTAAAGTCGCGTGGATCTCACAAACTCAGTCTGGACAACTCGTAGATCATTTTTTATATCTAACACTAAAGGGTTAATTATTTTTTTATTATCTTTATTTTGTAATTATTGTAAGATAATATAAGATTTTTTTCTTTTTTATGTAGATAATTGTATAGATAATTATATGTATATACATCTATGTTTTGTAATACTCGACCGTTTAGTGTGTTGGTATCGTTCGTTCAAGTTTCACATTTCTTCACTTTTGACTTTGTTCATCACAGGAGATAAACATGTGTCGGAGATCGCTACGATGGCGTTGGATCTGTTAGCAGCTTCGTCCGTCTTTCAAGTGCCCAAACGTCCCGGCGAACGACTTCAGATACGAAGCGGAGCTCACACCGGACCCGTCGTGGCGGGTATCGTAGGCAGCAAGATGCCTCGTTATTGTCTCTTTGGAGATACCGTGAATACCGCGAGTCGCATGGAGTCGACCGGCGAAGGTATTAAAATAATTTTTCGCACTTTTAAAAAATGATTCATATATTTGTTACATAATACTTACAATCAAATATTTTAATAATGAAAACAAAACAATTCTACACATGTTTTGTAATACACTTCCTCTCAACAAAAATGGTCCACCAAACTTTAACACAACTTTTTAACAATTTTCAATACCAGATAACTCAGTAAAAACTCATCCGTATTCAGATAAAAAAAAGTTTCAAATTAAAGCTTAAACATTTCTCTTACAACCAAAAAATTAAGCATCTAGCGTAAGGCTTTTATGACCGTTTAAATTTTGCGTTGTCAGTTATAAAAAATTAAACTCTACAAAAAATATTTGACAAATTGGCGGATGTTGAAAATGGACTTTGAGAAACGGGAAGAAAACTTTTTTTTTAACTATTCCAATGGTCAGAAAAATCGGCTACCTGATACAAAATTGTCTGAGTTTTAAGTCACATTTTTTTTTAACAAATATCCATATCTTCAAAATGTTTCTATAATTGTTTTTGACAAATTATACTGTTTTGAAGAAAAATAGACAACTTTTTCTAACTTTTAAAACTATTTTTATTTTACTATGCTAAAATAGTTTACACAGAATGTGTACTTTTTTTAAATTGGAAACAAATTTGTCGATAACTAACATTTATTTATTGCGTACGTGCGTGCATGTACGTGTGTACGTGTTTGCGCGCGTGTGTGCACGAATTTAATACTGTCATTCTTTTCCATTTAGCAATTCTTTTTCTGATTTGCAGATTTTACAAGAAAAAGTTGTCTACTTTTCTCCAAAACGGTATAATTTTGTCAAAACAAATTGTAGAAACATTTTGAAAATATGGATTTGTTAGGAAAAAATGAGCCTTAAAAGTTAATAATTTTGTACCAGGTAGCCAATTTCTTTGACTAATGCAATAGTTTAAAAAAAAAAGTTTTCTTTTTGTTTCTCAAACTCCATTTTCAACATCCGCCATTGTGTAAAATATTTTTTGTAACTCAAGTTTAATATTTTGGTTGTTAAGAAAGGTGTTTAAGCTTTATTTGAGCCTTTTTTATCTCAATACGATGATTTTCCTTACGAAAAAGAACTACTACCGATTACATATAAATAAAGTCAGTAATATAAATATTGACAATCACACAAGAATATTATTAGATATTACAGGAATCACTGAGAATATTACTGGCAATTACACAGAATGCCAGTAATTATTTCGTACCACTGCCGCAATATATTACTGCCAGTAGTTCTTTTTCGTAAGGGTTTTGCTGGGTTATCTGCTGTTAAAAAATGTTAAAAAGTTGTGCTAAAGATTGGTACCCATTTTTTTGCCAATGAGTGTATTTTATTCTAATTCAATATTTTTGATAAAAGCGGTAGAATGGAAAGTGTCGTGCATAAATAAATGAATATACAGGCTATATAAAAAGTATCAGTACCGCAAAAAATTTCGAAAACTAGGCATTTTACGAAAAAATGTTTCAAATAAACGTTATGGAGTTTTAAAGGATCTATTTACTGTCTTATATAGGTTTTATAGGTTTAATCTTGAATGACATCGCCAAAGTCAGGACAGGTCACCTTGGATTTTTCTAATGGGACACCCTATTTTTTATTGCAAATTCTTATAGCTTAATTCAAAAGCTTTCCAAAACACTATAATAAAGTTTATTTTCATTAAATACTGTTTGACTTATGAGGTTGAATAGTAGAGTATCGTCGATATTAGCATTATTTATTGACGTTATCATTCATTTTAAATGTTGCTTTATCTATAAACACTATGTTGGATAGGAAGTTAGGTTCTTTGTCAATTCTGTTGGAAGTCGAAGAGGTTGGTTGGTGAGAAGAATAAGTTCTATACTTGAACTTATAATATTATCTTTATTGCTCCAGTTCCTTATAATGTTCCTTCAACGTTCCTTACACGGCTGTTTCTCACTGCGGTAAACTCTCCGGCTTGCGGAGCCACATAGTGAGCTAGCAGTCTGTTCACAGTCTCCCGCTGCTTCATCCGCGCGATCGATTTATAGTAGATCGATCGCGCCAATTCAGCAGGCCCACCGGTCCTAGCAACGGCCGTGCTAGTTACCGGCAGAGTTGCAAGATCGAGCAGAGAGCAACGAGAGATCGAAGCGGTGGGGACACGCACACAAGCGAGAACCGCCCTTCGTGTGCGCACACGGACGGCAGTTCTCGCTTGTGTGCGTGCCCGCACCACTCGATGCTGCCGTTGCTCTCTGCTCGATCTTTCATCAGTGGTTACCGGTGCCGGTGTCGACACATGCCGCATTGCACTTCAGACAATGCGGCGATATGTCGCACCCTGTGGCAACCAGCAATTCTTCCTAGAACTGCTATTGCCCCGCAACCTAAACAGGTCATTGAGCAATGACAGTGATGTATCATCATATTGCTCAATGGCCTCACTTTACTTAACTTTATTACAAAACTTGCTTCACAACAATTCTCTGCATCATAAGCTTACAAAATTCGTTTTGATCAAAATCATCTTTGTAGAAAAAGTATCGGTACTCTAATATGTGCAACCTTCATAACTCAAAAAATACTTAAGGAAAATAATCTTGACTTAAGCTATCACATCAATTTTAAGAATCTGCAATAAAACATAGGGAGTTTTAAACAATTATGACTTAAGGCTCGTTGAAATTAATAACAAGAAATATGTAAGGCCTTACGAGCCATTCGCAGGATATCTGAGCGGAAACTGTGCGTGTATATATATAGGGAGTTTTGTTTTAAAAATTTAATGTGACCTTAACCTGACCTTGGCGGCGCCTTCCAAAGTCACATTGATATAATTAGTAAATGGACTCTTTTAAACCGTACAACTTTTATTTGAAACACTTTCTCGTAACATGTCTAGTTTTAGAGATTTTTCGTGGTATCGATACTTTTTATACACCCTGTATATGGTACACCAATAAATGAATATATATGGTACACCATTCATTTATTGGTATGGTATACCATAAAAATAACGCTAATGCAGTTCAAACCCAAAAAGACATCTTTAAATGTTAATACAACACACCTAGAAAGGATCAAATATCACAAAAATATTGAATTGGAGTTATCAATAAGAGCCGGAAGTCACACCTCAATATTTCACCTTGTGTATATTTTATATTGTTTTTAAACTACATTATCTTATGTATAGCTACAACTATACACTATCTCTGATTAATTATTTACGTTATATTTTATTCAAGCTCTGCGTATTCACATCAGCTTAGAGATGAAGAAGGCGCTCGATGCGGTGGGCGGTTTTAAGATCGAGCATCGTGGTCTTGTCGACGTGAAGGCAATATCCTAATATTTTTAAAATAGTTTTTTATCATTTATGTTTTACATTATGTTTGTGCTGTACGATAATGTTGTAAAACTAAATCATATGATGATCTCTTAATCTTTTTTCAGGGCAAAGGTCTCATGGATACTTATTGGTTGGAATGCAAAGACGGTGGCATTGCACGCGCTGCCGAGCTGGACCTGCCGTCTTTCTTTGAAGATGTACGACCGGTCTTCATGCGTCGTCTACGTGAAGAGGGCACCCTCTGATGTGAGCCGTATTCCCGCCGGGACCTCTGGTACCTGAACCGGTGTCCAAATCCATGCATTGTTCGGCTATCCCAGCCGAATTTGATTGACCATCTGAAGCGACCGAGTCAGGGCCGCAAGAACCGGTTGTCCCAGCCGAATTTGCACATCACTCCAGTAAAAGTACCACCACAGTCGCAGTCGAGTATCGAGTCTCAGGACTCTGTTACGTACGAGGGCACTCGTTCGACTACGCCGTGTCCACCGAGCTATTCGCCCGCGAGTCAGCGCAGCCGTTACTCGCAACCGAATCTTCCGACTCTCTTAATTTCGTATGATCGGAGATCGGGCGGCTCCCCGGATCGTCGCATCCGTATGTCGCAACCAACTCTCAACTCCAGCTTAAGCGGCATTAACTTCGTCGGTATGAATCGTGGCGGAAATCGGTTATCCTATACAAGTCTACGCGCTACTTCAGGCGACAACAGCATCAACGAGGAAGAGCGACTCTCAACACCAAATGTGCACGCTCTGGGCGGCAGTGGGAGTCATCGTGGAAGTCTCACGATGGAAAGAAGCTCGTCGCGACTCTCACAGCCGGACGTGCGCAGATTCGCTTTGCGACAAGATAAACGCGAACGATTGTCGCAACCTACTCTAATTACAGGCGATTATTATCCTGGCCGGGGACAGCAACGATTGTCCCAACCGTGTCTCAGCAGCGGCCGAGATAGCTTTGGTGTTCCCTCACCGCCACCCTTTCCTATCAAACACAAGAGATTCGCGCCTGCCTTCATGCAGGCGAGTCAGCGAGATCGCTTGTCGCAGCTCGATATCGGTGCCAAATATCGAAATCTGAAGCCGGATCTGGGTAGTGGAACGTCGCAGGTCAAGTTCAATCGCGACCGCTTTTCGATTCCGGAATTAGAAACTCAGAACGATCTGCGACTAATAGCCGGTACGCCGAAGCAGCGTTTCAGCTTGGACAGTCAGTTAACAAAGCAACGTTTCAGTCTTGATAGCCAAGATAGCTGCAAATCACGTTTGCTGCCAATCGCCAGCTCGCCGATTTTTGAACACCAACAGATGAAGACCGAAGAACTCACCGGAATCACAACAGGCAAGCTGAAAAGTCCCACTTGCGAAGGCCTCGAAAGCGTCATTGTAGCGAGCACATCACCGATCTTTCCGCCTGGCGAGAGGCGATTCCTTGCACCGGATTTTCCGTTTACCGGCAGGAAAACATCTACATCGCCGTCGCCACCTAAATCAGACGTCACGCCGGTTGGCAAGACACGTGGCAAACCGCCGCCAATCCCGGTTCGCGAAAGAATGTCGGTGCCGGAAATCAGAAACTCGAGTTTACGTCGACTGCTCGATCCGCCTGTTCGACAGCGGCATAGCATTGCCGGGAACTTAAGACAGTCGTTGTTGTCGCCGGTGAAGCTGCCTGAATTCGGTACTAGCGGTCGAAAATCACCGCGGTACTCGATTGACGATGCGTTGGAAAAACTAAAGAGAATCGAGAAAGAAGAAAATCGAAAAAACCAAGAGATGAACGAAGTGAAAGAGCAAAAAAACAAGGATCAAGAGCAGCATCAGCAGCAACAACACGAACAGCAGGAACCGAAGCATATCCAGCGACATTACTCGTACACGTACGAGACGACGGGCAGCGATGAGAGTAGCAGTGTCTCGACGCTTGGCAAGTTAAGCGTGGGCGGTACACCAAAGCGCAAGTATCTGGAAAGTAACTTTGACGAGAACGAACAAGTAATCACAACAGTGATTGAGACCGAGATGCCAATAATCTTACCAAGTACACCCGCCAAATATGCAAAGAAAACACAGGTGTACTCAAACGAGACACCCAAATGGATTCGAAAGTATCTGGAGAACGAGAGCCCGAAAGTAGGGCAAAAGTTCACCTCTAGCGGAAGCAACAAGGATCAGATCAACAAGATAGACCGACGAACCAGTCGCAGGAAAAGTTCGTTGGAATCAATCGAAACGGTGACGAAAAAACCCGAGGAAAAGGTCCGTTCCAAGTCTGTCAGCTGCGAAGAGAGAAACACCAAAGGAATCCAAGAACAAAAAGGCGTGAAAGAGACCTACGTCCGAATCGTGCCGTCAAGCAACGCCCAAGAGGAGAATAGGTATGAGATCACGGTAGATTCCATTACTTGGACGAAAAACGACAATCGAGGTCTCTATGGCGATGACACCGATACGGACGATTCTACGTCGATCTAATCGGAGATTTTACGTGCCACGGTTGCAGGATGAATCACTGCGCGGTCAACTTCGATTACTCTAACCTAATGTATAAATATTATGCGAAGAACATGCAAAACGAACAGAATCTTGGATATTTCGATCTATACCCACGAAGAGTAAGAAGATCGAACTTGATAGCGCGCGAATGGAAAAAGTGGTGCCGATTTTTACGGTTCATTGGGAAGGAATCCGCTCAAGGGAATTTACGTTGGACGCCATTTGCAATTTGAAACATAACCTGACCCACGAAGTAAGAGTAAGAAGATCGAACTTTTCGTTATATATACAAAAGTGGTCCCGATTGTGCCGGTTCATTGGGACTTAGGAAAGAATCCGCAGCTATAGCATGTTGGATTCGAGAATGTGAGACCAAAGGAGAGGTTTCCAGAAAAAAAAGTTTATTTACATCAAAGACGATGAGTTGCGATTAGTAGAGATATTAGTAGAGGATTATTTCTGAAATAAAAAGATGCATTCTCGAGGAAACTTTATTACACAAAGAGTATGATGAGTATATATACATAATATTTCTACTAATCGCAACTCACCGTCCTAGGTGGAAATAAACTTCTTTTTATAAATGTATGCATAACTACGCTGCAATCGTATATGTAACAAGATAGGTTACATATACTAAACGTGTACATGTGTTAGTTGTGTACATGCATAGTTTTGCAAATGGCGTCCAACCGTAAAAAACTATTCCCTTGAGCGGATTCCCTTCCAATGAACCGTAAAAATCGGGACCACTTTTGTATCACGGAGTTCGATCTCCTTACTCTTACTTCGTGTCTATACCATATATGTAATACTCCTATATTGCTCGCTTCGTATACTTTCCATAAGCGGTTTCTACGCCGATGAAGTGAGACAGACGATAGATGTATTGACTGTTTTGCGCATGCTCAAAATTCCGAGTTAGGGGAATAGGCTGCGCAGCATATATACTGCGCAGACTTTACAAAGAAGGGTTAGTGCTGGTTAGTACCAAATACTTTTTTTATAAAACTTACCTATGTACCGAAATATGGTCTTCTCTTGACGGCTTGCGATTGCATAAATAACATTTTTTTCTATTCGACATTTCTAACCTTACATATTGCCACGTAGCTTCGCTTCAGCTATATGTAATATTTCTGCGCATCCCCATGGCATTCCCACTAACTCCTACTCTCACGATTCAGTGCATGCGCAGAACGCACGTTTCCTCTAACAGAGTGAGAAAACGATATCATCTGTACCGTGATGTTTTCGGAACTTTTCAAGCCAAACGAGCAATATAGGAATATTACATATATGGTCTATACCACTGAACTACATATATGCTATACTGGAACGCTTACTCAAATGGGAAGAAACGGGACGATAGAGAACTGTCACCAGCCCATATATGTAATACTCCTATATTGCTAGTCGCGTATCTTCGCAATGAGAGGCACGAGGCCCGAGAAAGGGAGACGCACGAAGTCCAAATATGGGCATAGATGGTCGAGCGTCATTGGGTGTGTTTAGCCGAAGCTAGCGCTACGTAGCGCTACGTAGCGGCTTCATGTAGCAGTTGCAATTGCTGCGTTACTTCTGCTGGACAGTATTGCTACGCGCAGCGCTTTTTGTAAGCGCAAATATGTTTGTATACAAATCGCCGTTGTATTCTTCGGTTGCTAAACTGTGTTTTTTAATTATTTATAAAAATGGCAAAAAAAAGTGTCAAAGTATTATAATTGAGACGGTATTATTGTAAATGGCGGCCACTACTTAGAACATGCTACGCGTAGCCATACTGTCCAGCAGAAGTAACGCAGCAATTGCAACTGCTACATGAAGCCGCTACGTAGCGCTACGTAGCGCTAGCTTCGGCTAAACACACCCATTATGCGCCACATGCGCACAAAGCAGCTGGAGAGAGAGGCTACTATATTGTCTGCACCGTAACGGTGAGCTTCAGGTCGGCACCGTACTAGCAATATAGGAGTATTACATATATGCACCAGCCTGTTTTTTTCTAACCTTATACTACTCGAACTAAAACTATTAGAAACTAGCAGCTTTGCCGTGGAAGTTGCCCACTGAATTATAATATGGAACGCGCCTTGCCATTGTGCGAGCTGTCCGCGATAGAGAGCATCACAATTAGGATCTCTGTCTTTGTCTCGTCGTCGCTGATTGGTTGAAATTTATACGAGTATAGTCTAAGACAAAAGAACAACGAAAAGTAAAGAATGACTGCGTTCAGTCATTCAGTCACTCAGCAATTGCTGAGCGCTGATTTCTGCTGAACACAAGCGCGTTCCATATTATAGTTCAGTGAAGTTGCCACAGCGTGACGTCACGCAGGAGAGAGGGCATAAAGCCTCTTGCACAATGGACGGAATAGCGATAGCGATAGAAATAACAAAAGTTTTAAAGAGTTTATATTTAAAAATAAAGGTAGGAACAGCGGAATCTAACATACAAAACTACACATGTATCAATGCAGATCAGAAAATCAGAATAAGCATTAGCGATAAAATTTCCACCGAGTTGGAATTTTGTGTCTAAAACTGTGTTATTTCTATCGCTATCGCTATTCCTTCCATTGACCGTGTTCAGCAGACTGAGCAGATCAGTGAGCGCTTAGTGATTCTTCAATATAATTGGTTTCTACACTTAGATCCAATTAAGATCTAAAGGCAAGATTCAATCATATTAAGGAATCACTAAGCGTTCACTGATCTGCTCAGTCTGCTGAACGTGGCCATTGTGCAAGGGGCTTAAGGCCGAAGCACAAGCTGCGATCCGTTTCACGCATATGCGCGCATTTATCTATACTATACGTTAAGTGCACTATAGATAAATGCGCGCATATGCGTGAAACGGAACGCAGCCAACAGACTTTTGTATAATGCATAACGCATAAGACATAAGAGAATCAATCAATTAAAGGTCAAAGCACAGATTTTGCATAACGCATAACGCATAACGCATAAGACATAAGAAAATCAACCAATTCAGCTTTTCGTTTTCATCTCTACTTCTTCTAGAAAGCTTTGATTGGTTGATTATCTTATGTCTTATGCGTTATGCATTATGCAAAAGTCTGTGCTTCGGCCTTAAGAGAGTACTGGAGCCCGGCCTGTAAACTGGATAGAGACCTGGGCTGTGTTCAGTTAAGCAAGATGGAACGAACTAATGCAGGAAATGAAGGAAATACAGGAATTGGAACTAATGAAACTAATGAAAGAAGTAAAAATAGTGAAAAAAAAGAAGGTTGGCTCTCCTGATCTGTTGCGGAACATGTGTAGTGGCAAAATTGGAACCGAAACAATTCTGTAAGTTTCCATTCCGAAGAAAGTGAAAAAGGAAACGAGAGAAGGCGGCGCATACGGATTATAATTAAAAAAAAAAAAAAAAAAAAAAAAAAAAAAAATTCGAATTTATAGAATTAAACAAGGAAGCGCTAATTGTGACAGAAGATGGTGCGCTCTACAAAGTAACTTGTGAAAGTGACGAGGAAAAGAGACAATTATATAGACATAGGTTAGTCAGGGACATTAGAAAATTGCACACTACTGCTTCTGTTGTTGTGTGCTGGCTCATCTGGCTCTGCATATTCTTTTTTTCTTCTTTTAAAATTGAGTTCTTTTTTCGCATCAGTGTTTTCTGCTGTTCAATTACTTGCAAAACAATTAGCATGGGAAATAATGACCATCGTATCGTTAGTTACCATCGTTAGACCGCAACCATCTTCTGTCACAATTAACGCTTTCTTGTTCGATTCTATAAATTCCAATTTTTTTTTTTTTTTAATTATAATCCGTATGCGCCGCTTTCTCTCGTTTCCTTTTTCACTTTCTTCGGAATGGAAACTTACAGAATTGTTTCCAATTTTGCCACTACACATGTTCCGCAACAGATCAGGGGAGCCAACCTTCTTTTTTTTCACTATTTTCACTTCTTTCATTAGTTTCATTAGTTCCAATTCCTGTATTTCCTTCATTTCCTGCATTAGTTCGTTCCATCTTGCTTAACTGAACACAGCCCTGTAAACCGACGTTTTTTGAAAACCTAAATTTCTCTAATTTTTAAGTTTCTTTATTGCATTACATAAAAAGTGCTTCTATAGAAGCAAACATATATAAACAACTATTTAGTGCTTTTGAAAATAGATATATTATGCCATTTGAAACTCTTTTTTTATTCATAATAATAGCATAAGATAACCTATACTGTCATCACACTAAGACGTTGTTTTCATCAGTTAAATAGTCATAGCATAATCTGAATGTCTCATTAGATTTGTTTTTGTCGTATCTGTGGCGCTTGTTCATTGTAAATATGTACATAAGCTTAGAAATACTTCTACATACATAAATATATAGTGAGGTTATAGAAGGAAACTGTATAAGAAAAAATTTATGCTGAATTTTGACATTCCAAAGAACAAGCGCCAATCCTTGGCACTATTTATTTATTTCTGTAGAAGCATTTTAGATTTAATGCAGTAAATACGACTCCAAAGAATGGTTTGGTTTGGTGCGCTTGTGGCTCTTGGACCTATAACGGTTAGTCCATACGCCATTCTATGAACGACTCCAAAGGACTTAGGAGAAACGTTGGTTTACAGATCTCTATAGTCGGTATCCAGTACTCTCTTAAAGAGCTTCTTAGAACAAGAAGTAGAGATGAAAACAAAAAGCTGGATTAGTTGATTTTCTTATGTCTTATGCGATATGCGTTATGCAAAAGTCTGTGCTTCGGCTTATAATTTACGTTGAGTAGTGGGTGTGCCTTAGCAACCGACGCACGTGACACGACACACGACCAGTGTTCAGTTTTGGCTTCCTTAGGCTGTGTTCCAAATTTACTGCCAGCGCTGCAGGTATGTCGTCATGAAAGCAAGCTACCAACATCGTTTCACTTTTGCTAAGCTATCAGCATGCTAACAGCACAAATATAGGTTTCAAATTGGAACAAAATTTAGTGAGTTTCAATGCCAGTAGTACAGAGAAAGTAAACACAAAACAGATATAATCTAACCCAAAAATATAGAAAACAATATGCAAAAAGATAAATATTTGAAAATCACATTAAAGAAATATGTGACTCTTGCTTTCTCAGCGTCTTCTGCTAATATGGCTAGATTGTATTTGATATTATTTTCCGCATCGATTAGCGTTAATTGTTCCATGGTAGTCGCGTTCTTTAAGGCCTGTTCTACAATACAGTCGTAAGCTGTAAGTAGTAAGAAATTGACCAATCACAGACAAATTACAGAAGAATAATTGATTGTGATCGGTCAATTTCTTACGACTTACGGCTTACGACTGTATTGTAGAACAGGCCTAATGCTTTAGCTGCTTCAACTCTGTAGTCGTTTTGCTAACATAATGTCTGTTCGTTTTACCTGAACTGGCCGCTCTAGGTCAGAGTTTATCTTCTTTACTCTACGTTGGAAAAAGAAGGATAAACTCTGACCTAGAGCGGCCAGTTCAGGTAAAACGAACAGACATATAGACTTATATAATAGACCGAACATTTATGGCTGCTTTCCTTTTAGGAGACACAGTCGACACAAGTCGACACAAGAGTCATTCTGTCTTTGTTTCTCACTGAATACTGAACAAAGACAGAATGACTTTTGTGTCGACTTGTGTCGACTGTGTCTCCTAAAAGGAAAGCAGCCTATATGACGAAGTTGAAGACAACATTAAAGGACAGACATAGTGCTGGAGTAGTTGTCTCTCTCTCTCTTACAATAAGAGCGGTGGGGAACCAATCACCTTAAGCGCATAGACATATAAGTCTATGCTTAGGCGTAAAAGACCATTACTTTTGACCATAGACTTATATAATAGACGGAACATTCGTGTAAGAGGAGCTGAAGCTTCGTTAAAAGAGACAGAAATAGTCGTGGAGTAGTTCTCTTCTTTTCTAGCAGTAAGTTGATTGGTGGCCGCGGCAGGCCGAGAGCAACGAAGATAGAGTTCGAGAGTCAGTTGAGAGAAAGTGATAGTGGTCTAGTTTCCACCGTAGCATTAATTCACACCTAATGCAGCGTAGAATCAAATTTAAGTCTATAGAAACGCGTCAAATTGCGCTGTTTTTGCTTCCGCTTCGATTTATAAGTACTCTACTTCCAATGGAAACGGAACATTAAATTCGATCTGTACCGGAGTGAAACCGAATTGAGGATACAGTGGAAACTAGACCAGTGAAAGGTGATAGCATAGACTTGTGAGATGATTGGTCCTCCACCATCTTATTGTAAGAGAGAGAGACAACTACTCCAGCACTATCTCTGTCCTTTAATGTTGTTCTCAACTTCGTCATATAAATGTTCTGTCTATTATATAAGTCTATGCTTTTGACTTGTGTGCTCGAGAGGTTATAAAGATTCGAGTCTTCTATAATTTTTTTATTATTTTATTTGTTTTTAAAGAGAAACAACAACAGTTGATTACACTGAAGCATAAACAACTGTTGTTAAATAAAGATAGCTTATTTTAGAGAAACTTTAAGTTAAAAAATATGTTAAATTAAATTCTACAGAAATATGAAGTAAATTACATTATAAAAAGGTCTACAAATTGTTAGTGTTAATTGTTAGCGCCTGCCAAGTCTCTCAACAAGTCTATACATGCTACATACATGCTATCATCTCTCACTATCACTCTCTCTCTCTCAAATGACTCTCGGACGTCTATTTTCGGTGCTCTCGGTCTGCCGCGGCCACTAATCAACTCACTGCTAGAAAAGAAGAGAACTACTACACGACTATTTCTGTCTCTTTTAACGAAGCTTCAGCTTCTTTTAAGGGCCTTCTACAATAAGATATTAGTAATAAATCAGAAGTCAGAAGCAAGAAATTGACTAATCACAATCGATTATTCTTCTGTGATTTGACTGTGATTGTCAATTTCTTGCTTTTGACTTCTGATTTATTACTAATATCTCATTGTAGAAGGCTCTTTACACGAATGTTCCGTCTATTATATAAGTCTATGTTTGCTAAGCATACTATCAGCACAAATATAGGCCGAAGCACAGACTTTTGCATAATGCATAACGAATAAGACATAAGAGAATCAACTAATCAAAACTTTCTAGAACAAGAAATAGGGATGAAAACGAAAAGCTGGATTGGTTGATTTTCTTATGTCTTAGGCTGGATCCTCATGCAGATACCGGCGCTTCGACACCGAGCGTTGATTGGTGAAAAGCGGATGGTGAGAGTAAATGGCAACCTTAATTTACCCTCACCACCCGCTTTTCACCAATCAACGTTCGGTGTCAAAGCGCCGGTGTCTGCATGAGCATCTAGGCTTATGCGTTATGCAAAAGTCTGTGCTTCGGCTTTAGGCTTGTTCTACAGTCGTAAGTTGTAAGTCGTAAGAAATCGATCAATCACATATAAATCGCAGAAAAATAATCGATTGTGATTGGTCAATTTCTTACGGCTTACGACTGTATTGTAGAACAGGCCTTATAAGTTTCAAATTGGAACGATATTTTAGTGAGTTTCAATGCCAATAGCAAAGAAAGTAAACATAAAACAGATATAATCTAACCCAAAAATATATAAAACAATATGCAAAAAGATGAATATTTAACAATCACATTAAAGGAATATGTGACTCTTGCTGTCTCAACGTCTTCTGCTGATATGATTAGATTGTATTTGATATTATTTTCCGCATCGATTAGCGTCAATTGTTCCATGGTAGTCGCCATCTTTAATGCTTTAGCTGCTTCATCTTTGTAGTCGCAGCAGCCACAGCAGGAAGTGAAGCCTATAGAGGCTGTGTTTCAAATTTACTGCCAGCACTAGCAGTACTTGCAAACACCGTTCTAAAATATGTAATAGCACGCTGTGGCAGTGCTGCAAAAGCATAATGACATTATTACTATTGTCGTCACTTCCTGCTGTGGCTGCTACAACTACAGAGGTGAAGCAGCTAAAGCATTAAAGATGGCTACCATGGAACAATGGACGCTAATCAATGTGGAAAATAATATCAAATACAATTTAGCTATATCAGCAGAAGACGCTGAGAAAGCAAAAGTCACATATTTCTTTAATGTGAGTTTCAAATATTCATCTTTTTGCATATTGTTTTCTATATTTTTGGGTTAGATTATATCTGTTTTGTGTTTACTTTGGCTGCTATTCTTTTAGAAGACACAGTCGACATAAGTCGACACAAAAGTCATTCTGTCTTTGTTTCTCATTGAATACTGAACGAAGACAGAATGACTTTTGTGTCGACTTGTGTCGACTGTGTCTCCTAGAAGAAAAGCAGCCTTTCTCTGTGCTACTGGCATTGAAATTCACTAAACTATTGTTTCAATTTGAAAACTATGGCTGCTTTCCTTTTAGGAAACACAGTCGACACAAGTCGACACAAAAGTCATTCTGTCTTCGTTCAGTATTTAGTGAGAAACAAAGACAGAATGACTCTTGTGTCGACTTGTGTCGACTGTGTCTCCTAAAAGGAAAGCAGTCTATATTTGTGTTGATAGCATGCTTAGGCCTATTTTACAATACAGTCGTAAGCCGTAAGTTGTAAGAAATTGACCAATCATAATCGATTATTCTTCTGTAATTTATCTGTGATTGCTCTATTTCTTGCGACTTACAGCTTACGACTGTATTGTAGAACAGGCTTTAGCAAAATTGAAACGATGTTGGTAGTTTGCTTTCATGACATTTTTTTTTTTTTATAATTAGGGATATTGAAATGCCAGAGGAGTGTATCCTATTAAGCTTATATTTAATTACGAATCAAGTGTTTTTCTTAGGCTTAGTCTCATAGGTTTTTACTGTCGAAATCTTGGTGGAAGAGTATGTATAAGATACTGCTTCCACAGGTAGTTTTTTATACGAAATCTAAATTGTGCAGTTTCGTTTCTACTACCACGCGATACACGGCCGTCTTTCACAGAGGGCCTGCCGCCCTGCCTGTGTCGGGCTCGTGCTCGAGATATTGTGACTATGATCGCCTTGTGGGAGAAGAATTAATCCGGGATTACATCCGAATTAATTCTTGGAGGCCCGATTCAGTTCGCCAATCAACCAAAAATCCGGTTGAAAGGGACCGGCCCGGAAAAAAATCCTTAGGTGGTGAGCGGATTCGAACTCGGGACCTCCGGGTTTGCAGCCCCTGCACTCAGGCCGCGAGACCACTGAGCCTTTCATGACGACATACTTGCAGCGCTGGCAAAGCGCTGGTAAGGCTGGATTCTCATGCAGACACCGGCGCTTTGATACCGAACGTTGATTGGTAAAAAGCAGGTGGTGAGGGTAAATTAGAGCTGCCATTTACTCTCACCATCCGCTTTTCACCAGTCAACTCTCGGTGTCAAAGCGCCGGAGTCTGCATGAAGATTCAGCCTAATTTAGGACACAGCCTTTCAGCATGCTAAAGCGGTGGAGGGGATGCGCACAATGACTATGTTTACACAACTGGTAAAACCGTTTTAGATGTCTTTAGTACAAAACCGGATTTAGATGTCCTGTAAACGTTCCTTGTACTGATGTTATTAACCACTTGCGGTGCAAAGAAATTCACAGTTGCGCGTGTCAGAACGCGCATCAACTGATGATAAAATTACATATGTATGAATACTAAATTTATTTATTAATAAATAAATGCGTCACAGTTGACGTGCCACGCACGTCATTTTTCTTTCTGCAACAATTGCCTGACGACGTGTGGAACACGTCGCTGGCGTTCCGGTGAACTGAAGCATCTCGACGTGCGTGGCACGTCTTTCCACCGCAAGTGGTTAAAACCAGACTTAGATGTCCTGTAAACGGACATCTAAGTCCGTTTTGTACTAAAACGGGTTTTATTAAAACGGTTTTACCAGTATGTGTAAACGTAGTCAATAGTAGCGAGTTCTAATTGCATAAACTCGCTGCTGTGCGCTGTCCGTTTCACCGCTTTAGCATGCTGTAAGAAAACCAAAACTGTGAACACTGCACACTGTTTGACTAGACTTATAGACGTAGAATAGACTGTGCGTTCCTTATTTTTGCCATATATGTAATACTTCTATATGGCTAGTTGAGCTCTCAGCGCGGTCCCTACACTACGGTGCAGACAATGCTCTACTCTCTTTATTACTCTTTATCACTGTTCAGTTTGTTCAAAAGCGCATGCGTGACATGTATCCATAATGCTTATATTGGCTGCGTTCCGATAATCACTGCCAGTACTGAAAATCTATAGCACATGTGACGTGAAGTATAACCTCGGAATTTTCCCGCAACGCTTGCGCATTATCAATTATTGAACACTCCTCCTACTCTTTCTTGGAGAGCCAATAAGCATCTATCTTCTATCCTTCAGTGTTGGGACAAGTCCCGCTTATGGAAAACTTGCTCAACTAGCCATATAGGAGTATTACATATATGATTTTTGCCATGTTAAGAAAATGTCTTTAACGTTGAGAGAAACAGTTGGTGTTGAACTGTAGCCTCGTCTTTGTTTAGCAAAGTAGTGGGAGAAAAAAAAATCTTTGCTGATTGCACGAAGTAAGAATAAGGAGATTGAACTTGATAGCGCGCGAATGGAAAAAGTAGTTCCGATTTTTATGGTTTATTGGAAGGGAATCCGCTTAAGAGAATAGTTTTTTACGGTTGAACGCCATTTGCAATTTGAAACATAACTTGACCCACAAAATAAAGCCTGTTCTACATTGATCGCAAGCGCAAACGCAAGGAACAGGTCTCGTAGAATTGATTAATCGTATTGATCAAATCAGCCAATTGACCAGCGTGATTGGTCAATTCTACGAAATCTATACCTTGCGTTTGCGTTTGCGATCAATGTAGAACGGGCTTAAGAGTAAGATGATCGAACTTCTCGTGACATATACAAAAGTGGTCACGATGTGACGGTTTATTGGGACTTGGGAAGGAATCAGCTATGGTATGTTGGATTCGAAAATGTGAGACCAAAATAGAGGGATTTCCAGAAAAAGAGGTCCTAGGTGTAAATAACCTTCTTTTTATAAATGTATGCATAACTATGCTGCAATGTAACAAGATAGGTTGCATATACTAAACGTGTACATGTGTTAGTTGTGTACATACATAGTTTTGCAAATGGCGTCCAACCGTAAAAAACTATTCCCTTGAGCGGATTTCCTTCCAAAGAATCGAAAAAATCGAGACCACTTTTGTATCACANAGTTCGATCTCCTTACTCTTACTTCGTGGCTGATTGATAGAATAGTAGTGAAAAAGTGGAGATAGAAAAATAGTAGGGATAAAGAGGAATGAAAGAGATTAAGAGGTGATGGCAGGTTAGGCAGTATAAAACAGTAGGCCCTGGGGGTCGATTCTGTATCACGCAGTGTAGTGAAAATTACAAAAGTGAGCGAATTCACTAAAATATCTATGATTTTGTTGGTCACCTAGTAAATTAGCTCGCTTTTGTAATTTTCACTACATTGCATGGATACAGAATCGATCTCCGAATCCCACCAGAGACATTGGTCTAGTTTCTACTAAAACATTAAGTCACACCTACTGCGGCGTAGAATCAAATTTAAGTCGATGGAAACATGTCGAATTGTGCTCAATTCACTTTTGCTTTGATCTATAAGTTTTATTGGAGTGGCAGCGAATTGACATACAATTTTAATTGGTGAATACGTTTGAAACTAAATAATGCCAACCTCTATTTTTTATTGTTTGCATTATGTCGGGTCTTGTTAAGAAGTCGATGCAAGTTGAAAATAAAAAGATAAAATATATGATTGAATCATTTCCACGGAGTAAATTAGAAGGTTCTCGGGTTATAATCAATAATAAAGTTTAAGGCTCGACGGAGACAAACTATAAGAAAAGCAAAAACCAAAGAGCCGCAGATCCAAGGTGGAAGTGGAAATAAATTGCAACAGCAGTCAGTTCTTGTGCGATCTTGTATCTAAATTTGTTTTTTCAATTTAAACAGTGTTGAGAATGATCCACAATAAAAGGATCGAAACGTCCACTTAACTTACACTGACTGCTGTTGCAATTTATTTCCACTTCCACCTTGGATCTGCGGCTCTTTAGTTTTTGCTTTTTTTATAGTTTCTCGGGTTATATTATTTTCAGGTTATGTCTGTTTATATTTACACAAGCGAGATTTAAGTTGGCTCTACTGAAATATCAATTTTTCTCACTTCTATTCTACTTCTTATCGAAACGGAACACTAAATTTGATCTGTACCGGAGTGGAATCGAATTGAGGATTTCGGTAGAAACTGAACCATTGACTACGTTTACACGTAATGGTAAAACCGTTTTAATAGAAACCGTTTTAGTACAAAACCGGACTTAGATGTCTATTTACAGGACACCTAAGTCTGGTTTTTACTAAAACGGTTTTATAACATCAGTACAAGGAACGTTTACAGGACATCTAAGTCCGGTTTTGTACTAAAGACATGTAAAACGGTTTTTATTAAAACGGTTTTATCAGTATGTGTAAACGTAGTCATTGAGAGAAAGAGAGAGAGAGAGAGAGAGAGAGAGAGACTACGTTTATATGTACTGATAAAACCGTTTTAATAAAAACCGTTTTAGTAAAAACCAGACTTTTAAATGTCCTGTAAACATCTCTTAATACTGATGTTATAAAAACTGTTTTTTTTTAGTAAAGGCAAACCTCTTCTGAAAAAGGTCTGGCGTTAATTAAACCGTTTTAAGAAAGACATGTAAACGGTCTTCAATAGTTTTAACGTATCAAAATGCGATATTACTTTAGACATTTGTAAGAAAGTACAAAGATCTCATACAGCATCGCTTCAAAATGGATTATTCTGAGAATAATGAATTATTGCGTAAAAAGCGAGATCAATGGGAAAATAAAGAAACACAATTTTTCCTCAATTTAATGAGAGAGCGAAAAAAAATGATAAAATGTTTGGATGGAAAAAAATTTCGAAGGAACGAAATATTCAAATTGCTGAAAAAGCCCATGTACAAAAAAGGATATATAAAAACCCACAAACAGATGCAAACAAAATATATTTTAAACAAGTTGATAATAATTTCCATTTTTGTAAATTTCACAATCGCAAAACGTAACTTCTCTTATCTGTTACCAGTAACGGAATGTTCTAGAACAAACAGTTTCAAGCGCCAAATCTTTTATGTTGGCAATAGATTTTGTTCGGGTTTAATAAAACTACTTTGTTCTTGGTGGAGGTAAAATACGCCTGATCGTGTAAACAGCCATAGAACAGGATTTACTAAACCGGTTTTTGCTAAAACGGTTTTACCAGTGTGTGTAAACGTAATCAGAGTTACAGTTCAAAGTATGTTGTTTTTGTCAACCGTAAAGACATCTTTTCAGCCAAACGCGCAGTCTATATATTCTACGTCTATGTGTTTGACTTAATTTTTATAACACAATTATACTTATCCATACAAATATAGTATTTAACTTTTACTTATCCATAAAAAATAGTATTTAATTTTCTGCATAATCCTTCAATGTACATACATATATAAATATATCAATATATATATAATTTCAGAAATATAATATATAAGTAAGGTAAATGTACTAGTATTCGAACGCTTAAGAAATAGTGGCCAAATAAGTGCTGATTTAATGTGTAAAAAATCATAAAATTTAAAAATTTTCGTTTTAGTACAAAGTTGATACAATCAAGTACTGAAAACTGAAACATTTAAATTTCTGAATTACATTAAGTGTATCTATTTTAATAAAAATATGAAAAAATGTGCAAATGTCCCAGTAAACGGACAACCTAAAATGTGCATGTCCCAGAGTATTTGAATTATGTTGTCCCAGTAACTGGACAAATATTATGTACGTTAATTCCTATAAATTCTGTGAGAAAGTTCAGGATGTCTGCGGAAAAAAGCTTCGTACCAATGCCTTCCGGGTCTGTCATTGATGAAAGGCTTTTCTAGTTTTAATTTAATTATGAGTGAACGTACACTATCAAGTAGTAGTGTTTTAGTCACAGGAAAACCCTTCTGCAGCAATAAAATATCCAGTTTACAATGGTATTTTCTTGTTCTTCAGAGAGAATTGAGGGTGGTCCTTTTTTGCAACATATTAAGCTTCTATTTTTATGTTTATAATAAAGCGTACTTCTAGGTACATTATATTGTTGACGCTTGTCTGATAGGCATTCCATCTCCCACAGCTTCCACAGCTTCCTTGACGTTATTTTGAGTATATTTACTGTTTTTGCTTTTTTTCCATGCTTGATTTGTAACAACATTAAAGTTATAAGAATTAGTTTACTTACACAAATTTACAAATGTTGAGGTTAAGTATGAACTTCTCTACATTTTTATTATACATTTCATTATATACCCAGCAAACAATTTCTGACTACGCAGACCTTGGCAACAGAAACTGTGTGCAGAAACGCTACANTACGGAAACATGCTTTGGTGCTGCCAAAACTGTTAGCACATAGAGACAAAACACGCAACAACTCTTTTGGCAAATACATGAGAGTATTGCGGCCAAAATGATTCCATATATGTAAGTGAAATTGACAACAAATAGATGGTCGATAGCAAGCAGATCTGCTTTTAGCAATAGTGACCAAACAGTCCGCTAAACCGTACGAGCATCTGTTTATGACAAAACGGTGACCGCAGTCGGGTCGATCTATTGAACGCATTGACGACAGATTGCCAGCAAACGCCAAGCAGATCTATTCGTGCATACGTGCGGACTGTTTGCACGCAAGACTACTAGACTGTTTGTTTGAGATCTAGACAACAAAATGGCGATTATCTGCGATCGTATCTGTCGCCTGTGTTGATAACAGATTGTTAACAAACATTGAACAGTCTTTTACAGTTAGACCTTGTTTATGCGGGCAATAACTGTTAACTTATGCTGGAACCGGTAAAGTTCAACT
>NW_018021322.1:5061-6969 GCF_002006095.1 Pseudomyrmex gracilis | reverse complement strand
CGACTGTTTCGAAGTTATGGTAGTTTAGTACATGCGTCAAGCTATTTGAATGCCAATCGCGACATCTGCCAATGGTACTGAACGGAGGGAATATCAAATTGAAATTTGTCCGGATTTTGGCGACGCACCCTGTACTTACTTGCTTGTAGAAAATACACACTATTATTACTTATTATGAAAAACAATTCTGTTTCACAAAAATAATTATTTTTATTATAAAAAATGCTTGACCACGCTCAACATTTTTATAACAAAAACTTACTTGACAACTAGTGCAACGCATAGTCTATCTATTCCCAGCAAGCAAGCTTACGTGATAATAACGTTATTATGAAGTGATTTTGATGACTACGACGTTAAGTAACATAAATGGTATGTTATTTTGACGTCATTTACAATACCAAAAGTTGTGTCGCCGATATGACGTCATTTAGATGTCGCGTTGACATCATATATTAACTTATATATTGAATTTCAATATGACATAAAATGATTAAATGAAATTCTAACAACAACCTTGAGTTAAATTCAACCGTTAATTATAATAATATATTTATTAATAACATTTGTTTTTTTGAATAATATATCTTTAAATACATTATTTATAGATAAGTAGCCACGTACACTTTGGTAAACTGATTACCTTTTATATATTAAATTTATTAAAAATAACATAATATATAATAAATATATATTTAATAATACCTAAAGTTTATTGTGTAGTTAAATTTTATAATAAGAACAATTATTATAAAATATTTCGTATTATTAAATAATAAATGAAATGTGTAGAATAGTTCGAGAATGAGTAAAGAAAAATAATTACAAACATGAAATCTTCGGTCATAAGAGCCAAAAATAATTACATTATAGTAAGGAACAAGTGGTCTAGCGGACTGAGTGCAGAGGCTGCAAATATGGAGATTTCGAGTTCAAATCCCATTTATCATCTTTTAGGTTTTTTTTCCAGGCCCGGTATCTTTCATCAAGGTAATCAGTTGATTGACAAACTGAATCAGATCTCCAAAAATTAATTCAAGTGAAATTTCGAATTAATTTTGTTTCTATAAAGCGTTTTTTTTTTAATATATCACCGTAATATTACTGCGATGCATTTCGGCGATCATTTTATTACTGTAATGCAGTAATATTACGTGCTATGTGGGATGTTGATACTATTGTTCTTTAAGTGTTGTATGATAATATATTTTGTTATTTCTGTACATGTGTACGCCGTGACGACTCAGCCGAAACTCTCTTTGTCCCCAGTATATCTGTTTACTTCTACCTGCCTTTATTACCTGTCTAAAGAGAGAGAGTGGGGTACAAACCGTTTTATTTAAATTCTATTTACAGTATGTAGAAGTTTCTGCCTGTAACCTACATTTTCTTGCAAGTTTGAGCATTTTATGTAAAGTTAAATGTATATATTATTGTATTAATGCATTATTGTAACATATACATAACAAATATAGTGAAATATTTTCTTAACAAACTCGTGAGATTTCTTAGCAAAAGCTTAAGAAATTCTTCAAAACCTGTTATGAATGTGACACATGTCAGAAAATAATAATTTATAACTAATAAGTTTCTCAATGTTATATAATCAGTATTTTAATTTATGTTAATAAATGTTTATACTTTATAATATTAAGTTTGGTTTTTAATTATATTAAAACTTTAGATACAAAATAACTAAAATTTGCATTACTGTCCTAATATTGAGACATGTCCGGTTACTGGTACATTTCCCTTACAATACCCTGACGAAAATAAGAAGCTTTACAGAGCGTTGATAACCGTTTAATGAGAGTTTTCTGAGAGTTTATACGCTTTCAAACTTTATAAGAATGCTTATATAACGCCAAAAGGTTTGAACTCTTTTGGAACGCTTATCAAACGCTATAT
>NW_018021322.1:1563-3196 GCF_002006095.1 Pseudomyrmex gracilis | reverse complement strand
TTTATACAAACGCCTTTCAAACGCTGTAGCGTTGCAATTTCTGCTCTATGAATTCTCTACTGATCGTTTCAAAACTTTCAACGAATTTCCGCAAAACGCTCATACAAACGTCAAATAAACGCTTATAAAACTTTTCATTTTCGTCAGGGTATGAAGTACAAGAATATGAAAAATATGCAATATAATAATATAAAAAATATAAAGTGCAATAATATAAAAAATTTGAAGTACAATATGACAAAATAAAGTACAAATACTATAAAAATATAAAATACAATATAAAAAATATAAAATACAATTTGTACTTGTACTTTATATTGTCATATTGTACTTTAAATTTTTCATATTATTGTATTTTATATTTTTTATATTATTATACTGTATATTTTTTATATTTTTGTATTTAATATTTTCATATTGTACTTATATATTATATTTCTGAAATTATAATTTGATATATTTATGTATGTACATTGAAAAATTATACAGAAAATTAAACACTATTTTTTATAAATTTATACTACATATATTTGAATCCATTTTTCTCTTCTTTATATTTTGTTATTACATTTCTTGCTGATTTTTGTGAGCGCAGTATGGATAAGTATAATTATGTTATAAAGACTAAGTCAAACAGCGTCGTTCGTCGTATCACGTGCGTCAGTTGCTAAGGCACTCCCACCACTCCACGTAAATTACCCTCTCTCCTGCGTGACGTTACGCTGTGGCAACTTTCACGGCAACGCTGGAAGCTACTGTCTTTTTAATGAGAAGAAGATCCGCGGACCGACGCAAATTCGTTCGTTCTGCGCATCGCCTCTCCGACGGAACGCGCAGAAAACCCCCCACTCCTCAGCGCTATACTGTTCGTGCAGATATCAGTGCTCGTTATTAAGCCTCTTGCACAATGGGCGGAATAGCGATAGCGATAAAAATAACAAAAGTTTTAAAGAGTTTATATTTAAAAATAAAGGTAGGAACAGCGGAATCTAACATACAAAACTACATATGTATCAATGCAGATCAGAAAATCAGAATAAGCAATAGCAATAAAATTTCCGACGAGTTGGAATTCTGTGTTAAAAACTGTGTTATTTCTATCGCTATCACTATTCCTTCCATTGTGCAAGGGGCTTTAGGTCTGTTTTTCTTGCATACACTTCGTACACTTTAGTGTAAAGTATATACTTTAGCGTTCTTCTTGCCAGAAGTGACGTTGATTTACGTCATTACACGCTGTTCTTCTTGAAAGTGTATTACACTTTATTGACGCAATTTACACTTTTTTTACACCTCTTTGAGAGGTGGTGTAAATCTAGTGTAAAGCCCGTTCTACATTGATCGCAAGCGCAAGGTATAGATCTCGTAGAATTGATTAATCACGCTGGTCAATTGGCTGATTTGATCAATACGATTGGACAATTCTACAAGATCTGTTCCTTGCATTTGCGCTTGCGATCAGTGTAGAACAGGCTTAACGTTAAGAGCCGTCTACAATGGAGAGTTGTAGGCCGTAATAGTAAGAAATTGACCAATCACAGACTAAGTACAGAAGAATAATCGATTGTGATTTGTCAATTTCTTACTGTTACGGCCTACAACTCTCCATTGTAGACGGCTCTTTACACTTTTT
>NW_018021322.1:0-1303 GCF_002006095.1 Pseudomyrmex gracilis | reverse complement strand
ACAACAAAAAATAATTTTTAATACTAATGTAAGATATAATTTAATACTATATTTAAAGAATTTATAATTTATATTATATTTAAAGAATGTCATATTAATGAATTTAACATATATTTTAACATATATCTTATTATATATATGTAAAATATCATCTTTTTTAGATAAAGAAGGCTACATTACATGTCAAACTGACAGTGTGTATACATTTGTAGTTTTTTATATGTGTTTTATATTATTATTATACGTATTGAATTATTGCTGTTATTAATTATAAGTGGGCTAACTTTTAAAATACACTCAACAGAAATAGATGTTAGTGGTCCACCCATCAAATGTACAATAGATAATGAAGAAACCTCCAAACAAACACCATGCACAAATGGCTGTAGTACACTTTCGTTACACTCTGGCGTTCTTCTTGAAAAACGTACACCTTACACGATGTTTCCCCCACTCCCAAACAGTGTAATGTATTAAAAGTGTAAGGTGTACACTTTACACTTTTTGTGTATGCAAGTAAAACAAACCTATTATTCTGTAAATAGCAGAGTAGTGTATGGGAGTACGTTCAGAGATGCCAGATCGGAGACTCAGTAAGCAGGGTCTGATGTGCATCCGGTTCCTATTGGCCGATTAATATACATACATCAATTTTTATCATACGAACCTGAGGACGTCCCTCATAACTACACATTTTAAATTTATTAAAAAAGTTTTGAAGTTTCATTAAAGTTTCATTGAAAAAAAGCGCGTTGGAGCGAATAGGAGCATGTTGGGGCATGCGACGCGAACACACCTAAGTATATTTGTCTCCATATCTACTGTCTCTTCAATAAGAGAAAGGTTCGCGGCTTGCACATAGGGGTGGAATAGTGGACAGAGTAGGGAGAGCGTTGCGCGTTACGCAGTGCCGTATATGTAAATACGACACACTCGGGCCCACAGACTTCTATAGTATACTAGACCGCTAGCTTCTTATGTACGGCTGGCTACAAAATCTATGTACTTAAAGGCGATTTTTGGCGATCGTATGGTACATATACCAAAGTGTACCAAACTATAATTTGAAGTCACTCGCACTATAGTTTGGTACACTTTGATATATGTACCATACGATCGCCAAAAATCGCCTTAAGTCGTCATGGAAGGGGAAGATGGGAGTACTGAAGAATGCAAGATGGCCGTCATGTTTGACAGCTGATTGAGTTGTAAGGTTTTTTTCTTTGTCTTCCTTATTTTGACAGCCAAAAACACAACAATATTTTGGCATATTGGTTTTCGTTTCTTTTAATGTGTGCTTTAT
>NW_018021321.1:51275-59301 GCF_002006095.1 Pseudomyrmex gracilis | reverse complement strand
ATCATACAATGATATTTGAAAGTTCCTTTTATTATTACAGCTTTTTTAAAACGTGCTGATAGTCGTTTTTCTTCTTCTTTGTACTTGTCATTGGTTGAATAGCAACACGTTATACTTGGTAGAGCTTCTGTAGCCCAGTCAAATAACTCTTTTGGTGTACGGATAGGATTATTCACCCTTTGAAGGCTTGCTCTAGCAGCAAGTCGTTTTAGAGTTCCACCTACTCCGTCACATGGTCCTTTGCCATGTGATGTTAGGTAGAAGTGCTACTCAGCTGCCATTTTAAAATCTTCTAAATGGTAAGTAAGATTTATAAAATTTTTTTTATTTTTGTATTGTCCACTCGCCCCGTCCGAAAAGTATATTATTTTATTGATATATTTTAAATGTGTTTTTATAAATGTTATGAATTTTTTTAAATTTTTTAAATTTTTATTAATAAATGATATTATTTAATTAAATAAAATAATTAAATAATAATTACATTATACACCACTTCTACACACTACATAATATATATTATACTATAATCCAGAGAACAACGTGTACTTTGCAACTTAGGGCGTTAACGTCAGGTACCGTGCTAGTTTATTTGATTTTTTTGCAATAGTAATAATCGTTTCTCCATTAATAAAAAAAGCATTTTCTATGGAAAATTGGACGTAGAATATGATGGTCATACTTAAAACACGCTAAGTGGTGGGTTTCGTTGTTAAAAATTGATTCAAACATTTAAATTGTTTATAACAATGACATTTTTTTTAAATTTTTTGGATTTATTTTTTTCTTAAAATTTACTCTTTTACCTTCAAAATAAAAAAAAAGTTTTCTCTAGCTTGAAATAAACCGGAGTTATAGATTTTTGAAAATGAGTCTTCAAGCAAAAATCACCAAAATCTCAAATTTTCAACCCTCTCTATTTAAAACAAAATAAAAAATAAAAAAATTCCTCGAACAGGTGTCTCTTTTTTTCTATATAGAACCCGTAAAAAAAGTTGCAGCTAAATCAAAAATGGGTCGGTCATTTTTTGTTCAATTTTGTACGGTTTGTAAAAGATTGACCCATATACATCTTGGAGACGCGGTATTGTCGCACAGCATTAAGAAGTATATACCATGCATATAGTAAAACATACATACATACTTTGAAGTTGCCGCTATATTGCAGCCGCCATACCGGTGCCTGCCGCGTGATGTCATATCTTGTGACGCCATTTTGTTGAACCGCCATATTGCGTGTGAAGTCGCCATAACGGAAGAAGAAAATTGGAGAAATGCTGAAAAGGAGAGAGGGAGGTACGGTTCAGAGGAAACTTAAGACAAATGTTTCAGGGAAATATAGACAGGAAGCGAATAATGATAATTAGGAATGATAGTAATAATAAAAAAAAATTCCGAAAAAGAGAGGGAGTGCGAGAGTAAGAATGATGGAAAGTAAAAAGAGAGAAAGAGAATGAATAGGAGAGAAAGGATGAGAAGATGAATAAGTAACAAGAAATATATAAAGCCTTACGAGCCATTTGCAGGATGTTTGAGCGGAAACTGTACGTGTATATATATACATACACATGTAACGAATTCAACTTGTAAATTTTTACAAGTGAGTGTTTTTTGAGTAAAAAACTCAATTCTTAAATTCATACGGAATGCTGGATTTGCATCTCACATATGACTGACCCCGGATACCCCCCTATCTAATTTTTAAAATATTGCGAAAAAAAACTCCTCGGCCAGGAGTCGAACCTGGAATCTCCGGCTTTCCGTGCCATCGCCTTCCCTGTTAGGCAACCGAGGCACTTAGAGTTAGTCTTGCAATATTTATACATATATCGATGATGGTCTGATAATGTTGTTAACGCTAATTTTCAGCCAGCGTAATTTTAAACAATTATGACTTAAGGCTCGTTGAAATTAATAACAAGAAATATATAAGGCTTTACGAGCCATTCGCAGGATGCTTGAGCGGAAACTGTACGTGTCTTAAGTCATAATTGTTTAAGATGAATAAGGTAGTAAAAACTGCATATTTAAAAATAAGTGGCGTATGTGTATATGCATTATTTAGTTAGAATTAGGAAATAAGTTCTTACATAAGGTAGTACATAATACGTAAGTTAGTATGTAAAATAAAATAAGGTAGTTTTACGTAATATTTGGGAGAAAAATAAAATTTTTTTCAGTAATATCTTTTTAAAATAATATTTGTAAATTTTTCTAATTTCAAAGAGAACAATAAATATATCTATATGTCTGTATATTTGCTATTTTACTAAAACACTTTTTTTATTTCTAATTCCTATATTTTTTTTTGTTTTTTATTTGCAAATATGTACTTATATATATATATATATATATATATATATATATATATATATATATATATATATATATGTATATATATACAGGGTGTCCCAGAATTGCCGTACAATTTCTCGTANGCANATAGAAGGAGTAAAACTGAGTTGAAAAATCCTGAATAATTTTTTTCTATTATTTATAATAAAGGAGTAATTATTGAGTAAATCAGCGCCGATCTTTAGCTAGGCGCACGTCAGTGAGCCGCGCGGCAATTTTGGGACACCCTGTATATATAATCATTTGTTTGCTCCGTCTCTTGCTGTTAGAAGATTGCATGAAGTAATTGTTCTTTAAAATTGAAAAGCATACACGCGTACAGAATCTCCACTGCTTCTTACGCGTTTATATGGATTAATTACTCAATAACTACATAGTCGAGTGTCCGCAATTTGGTTCAGTTTGTCCTATTGATTCTGCGAAAAGCCAAATTACAGAATCTCCTACCAGGGAAGGCCTCGCGCTCCAAGTACATCGTAGTGGAGAGGATACTCACACAAAGAAGTAGCTATTCGCCGAAGCGCTGAGCGGATACGTTAGGACAGCGGCTGCCTGCTTGTGTGCGTATCCCCTTTACTACAGTGTACTCGGAGCTGTGGGACCTTTCTGGAATCTTCATCTCCCACCACAACAAAATATACATATGTAGTGACATATCACTGGGCAAGAATCTGTGTTACTCGCTACCCGCTTATTTTGTCCGCGTCATGCTTTTTTCATATCTTAGGACTTAAGAAATTGCTTAAAGTAAGCCATTCTTTACAACAAAAAATCATACACGCCTACAGAGTCCATATACATATATGTATATATATATATGTATATATATATATATATGTATATATATATATATATATATATATATATATATATATATATATTGTGACGATTAGAAAAACCACAACTAGAAAAAACAAGTTACGTACGGCAGGACGCGCAGTTTCGCGCGCCGCCGCTACGTGGCGCATGACCGCGAGTGTCGCGCGGAAGTACCTATTGCCGCGGCGTCTACATATATGGACCCGCTCGGCGCATATCTATCGCCGTACAGTGAGCGGCACAGAAGCAGAAGACCAGCAGCATTAATCCCGAAGCACCCAGCTACGCTCCAGCGGTCCGGATTACTAGACCAACGCTTCCAAGATCCCCAGGGGTACATCTCGGAGCGGTCTTCATCTTGGAACCACATGGAGTAGCAGAACCAGAGGCGACCAATCAGAAAGCGGGATCCACTGGACCAATAGAAGAGTCGTTCCGCCCGTGGATACTCCGACCTCACAACATACCCTCGCCTCGGCGAACAAGGCTTCCTAGGGCCCTGCTGGCACAGTGGGACATCAGGGTTCGGAGATACATGTCACCTAGAGACAGCCTGGTTCTTCCTCCGCTCATCTCACCAATACCTTCTCCTCCACGCCAAAGGATTCACAAATCGACGCAGACACTTCCCCCACCTCGCGTACATAGAGGGGTGCAGGGAGAACGACTGGTATATAAGGATCAGTCCACGCAGTTGAGCGACAGTGAATGGGAACGATCGCCACGGAAAACTATCTCCACAGCAGTACAGACTGAGATCACCGGCAAATTCATTCCGCAGCGTAAACCGGAGAAGAAGTGGCAGCATAGAGAGAGAAGCCGTTCCAGACCAGGGATGCCAGATTCCGGCCGCTTGGTAGCATGCGGTAGCATGGAGGGGATGCGCACACAGCTTCATGTCACGGCTCGAAGCTGTGTGCGCATCCCCTCCATGCTACCGCATGCTACCAAGCGGCCGGAATCTGGCATCCCTGTTCTAGACATCGATCGCCCAGCACCAGGAGAGCTCATTCCCGCAGCAGACGAGATCGATCACGGAATCGCAGAACCCGACGGAAAAATCCGGCACATCCAATTATACAAACCGGCTCTTGTCAGAGCCAAGTATACCTTGTAAATAGTCTGTAAATACCTCGGAATAAAACCTAATTTTTGGGAACATCAATCTTCACTAAAAGAACCACACCTTGGCCGCCATCTTTTTGCTGCTATCACTATTGCTGCTATCCACCATTGCTGCTGACCTAAACTCAAACTCCACTAAATATATATATATATATATACAAGGTGTCCCAGAATTGGTGTAACATCTCTCGTATACAGGTAGAAGAAGTAAAACTGAGTCGATAAGTCCTATACCACTTTGGAAGATTCGCAATAATTAACGAGATATGAAGTAAAAAAGATCCGCTAATCAGCGTGCATCCGACGTAAGAACGGCATAAGGACAGCCCACTCTTTCACGCGGATAGCGCGCTACCCGAACGCAGCCTATATGCTGTGTACACATGTTATTCTATTATCTCCTTTCATTCCGTCACGCGTCTGCGCGAAAGACTGGGTTGTCCTTACGCTAGATGCATGCAGACTAGCGGATCTTTATAAATTAATATCTCGTTAATTATTACGAATTTTCCAAAGTGGTATAGGACTTTTTGTCTTAGAATAATCCCTTCTACCTACTTATGAGCGGTGAGACGGCAATTAGCAAACACCTGTATATGTAACGTATATTTATATAAATATTATTATAATTTTATATTTATTAATTTGTAAATATTAATGCAAGAAATATGATATGTTTATCAAACAATTTATAAGGAGATAATATATAATGTTCTCCATCAAATTTAATATTATTTGAGGATATAGTTCCGAATGACTTCTGTTCCCGATCGGTCTAAAATTGTGCACAAAAATAGTCTTTGATGTAACAACTAAAGCGCGCGTGGTCCTTACATCATAAAATAAAAATCAAATTTTTTCTAACAAAATCTATATTGACTAAAATCGATTTTGAGTGAATTACAGAATGATTCCTTTTTTTCATCGATCTGAAATTTTGCACAAAAGTAGTGTTTGATGTGATAAATAAAGCGCGCGTAGTTTCGACTTCGGGAAAAACAAATAAAGATTTTTTATGATAAAAGTTAAAACGGCTAAAATCAATTTTATATGATACACATATGTAATATATAATCTGTAAAAGATGTAGGAAATATTTTTATGATTACAGTTAACCCTAAGGTTTTTCTTTTGCGCAGGGGAAATGCATTTACGCACACCCTGACCCAGACTAGATGTGGGCCAGGATAGTGTGGGACTCACCCCACCAGAGCGCACCCCGGTGGGGAATACCCACTAAAACCCCTGCGGTGTCCACCTTCCGCTTTTTTAGGGCTGCCCCAATACCTCTTTTAAAACAACCCAAAAACAGCCCAATAGGCATGGGGACTTTTGCCCCCCTATCCTAAATGGAGAAGCAGAACTCCTCCACGATCGGGAGAAGGGGGAACACCGCCCCTCCCTCGCCGTCTGCGGGCCAAGTGCAATGAGGGGGAAACCCCTTTTGGCCTCAAGTCAAACGCCGAAGCGGACTTGATCTTATGATAGTAGTATTGACCTCTCTATTGTCTCAAAACGCGAAACAAGAGGGAGGTCCTCCCCCCACACTGCACCCAGCCACCGCTGAGTTGAGTTCCAACTAGGGCTCAAAACAACGGGAACTGAGCCACCAATTTACAGCATATAGGCTTAACATTGCCTGGTCTCTTAAAAGAGAACCAGGCTTTGCCATCTATATCTGGTGCTAAAAGCAAGTCATACTCCGCGTTCCCTTTTCCTGTGACGTCATCGTGACATCACCCCCACTCCTGTGACGTCATCGTGACATTGTGATTAGATACTACTTGATTGGGTACTCACGGTTTTGCTTCGTTGCCACGGTCGCCAGTACTTTTACCACCAAGTAACAAGGTTTGTTTCTTTTCCAGGGCACGCTGTTCTACGGCTGGACGCAAGGAACTTCCACTGGATAAGGATCGACAGGCAGTAGCACACAGAAAATGCACACAGTCTTTTAAGTAAGTATAAACAATATATCTGCATTTTTCGATACCACATGTTTCGTATACTTCACTATATATATATATTTGTTACAATGAATGGATTCAAATCGTATCTGAGCCAACAGAATCTTTGTTTTTGCTGTACTCTGTTTTGCACGCCCGCTTGGTACGACGATTCCATTAAGATTGACGCCATGAGCGTCGCGCGCTTTCTTCTCCGCGCGGGAAGTTCCTCCGCCGCCACGAAGTAGTCCCTCTTTATTTTACGGTAACTTCGCAGGATCTTAGTATTAAAGAGGAATTTTTTGTTTGTGTGCTGCTTGTTTGTGTAGTAAGTGTTTGGTGTAGAAATGGGATCTTAATACAAATGTTTGTGTGTGTGTAGTATGAAGTGAATTTATCACGTAAGAGTGTTTGTGTATAGATGATTTGTGTGTGTGTGTGGTGTGTGATTGCTGTGTGTTTTTTCTCTTAAGAAGAATGTTGAGTTTTATATGTGAGTGTCTGTAAAAGTGTGACTTAACGTGTGTGTATGTGTGTGTGAACATTATAAGTGTTGTCGGTGTGTATGATGCATGTATGGGTCCTTATTAATTATGTTAGTGTTTACGTGTGTTTGTATACTTGTAACATGTATGTGTTTCTTAAGGGTGTTTGTTTGTATGTTTAGGGAGTATTTGTGTGTGTGAATGCTGTGTGGTAGTTTTTAACCTTTAAGTTTTATATTTTTCTGTAGTGTAGTGTAAAATCGAAATGCCCCTTAATGGACGATATGTATTGTGTGCGTTGTTTATGTGGGTGTGTGTGAAATTACGTGTGAGTCCACCCTTAATGAGTGTTTTTGTTTTACATGTGCTGGTACGAGTGTTTACTGTGTGTACAAGAGAGGGTATGTGTTTGTGTGTTGTATGACGTGTGTTTTTTCTCTTAAAAACATGTGTGTCAAAAATGTGTCAATTCTGCTTCTAAACATAAAATAAAACTTTTGTTTTTACAGGTTAACGTAACTTTGCGCAGTACGACTGTGTTTGCGGGATCGCTTAAGGTAAGTATCCTATTTGTAGGATACTTAACACTAAACAAAAAATATTTGAAGACAAGTAAATAGATAACATAAATGTGGAAACTATACTAAGAAAAGATAAGTAAACGTTAAAAACTTAAGTATCACGCTACTATGTACCAAACCGCTGCTTAACAATGCGTAGGTACTTAATATACTTGTTAACCAAATACTCGCGGCTAATCTTATAAAATAAACTAATCTAAATCACTTGGCCACACGCTTGATTTAAAAAACAAAAACAAAAAATAAACAGAACTTCTTTGTTTATTTATGGTTCCTAAATCAGTCTTTTGCGCCACTTCAAACTCCGCCTGCGTCTTCGTCCTGTTTGTACTGCCACCTCGGTCTCCTTGGTTGCCCTCGGGGTGCCGGGTGACAACGTCATCTTTCCCCCTCATACCCCGCACACTCTTCAGAGCTCCTGGAGTAGAACTCTCATTATTACACTACTTGTATAGTAAGGTAAGCAATAAGAAAATAATGTTGTACGCAAAAAGGTTAAATATACATTTATGTGTGACATATATAATTAGATAGTGTGATTTTTATATATAAAGCACCTATACTTAAAAATCTGTAAAATTTATATATATATATATATCATAAGTATAAAATATATTGTAAGTACAATTTATATTTGTGGTAAGTAATGGTAAGTATAATATAAATGTAATAGTAGTAAGTTGTTATAGTTTAAGTGTGTGTGTGTGTGTGTGTG
>NW_018021321.1:42098-50470 GCF_002006095.1 Pseudomyrmex gracilis | reverse complement strand
CCTACTGCTGCATTCTAATATGATGGGAATGTCAAATTCAAATTTGTCCGGATTTAAGTGGCGGACCCTGTATGTCTCGAATGATATTGAAATAAATGACATAATAGAAAATAATTTGTAAATTTCAATGGTATCGTAACTAGAATAGCATATTTGTCATGTACGTAATAATGAAAAATAAAAATATATATCTTTATTATGTTATAGATTGTGACGTGACACTTTTCGTGTCCGTCACAAAAAAATAATTACGGCCGGCACGGGAGCCGAAGGGCTTGCGTCTTCCACGATTTAAGGGAGAGCAGCTCGTTAGGATTCGTGCGACAAGCAAAAACGCGTATATCAGCGGAGGCGCTCGGCGCCCTGTAGCGTTTGCTATTTCTGATTAAAGCGTTGCGATCTTTAGTAATCTTTGTTCACGTATTTTCAGGTTAATCTTGGCGTTAGAACGCCCCTAAATTGTGATTTTGCCGTGCAAACCGCTTGGCGGTTATTTTGTAATTTATTTCAGCTTAGAGAGAAAAAGAGAGCGGCTCACGACACGTAGCGTCGGTCGTAAAGGAGCAAGGAGGAGAGGCGATAAGGACAAACAGCAAAACAGGGGCGTAAGAGCCTAATAGGCGCGAAGCGCAAGGCGATGATGTCGACGACGGACTGAAAAACGGGGGATACTGGTACCCCGACTTCACAAAAACTGGAGCGGGGCTCCCAGTGAAGTTGTCAGCCCCGTGATGCGGGAGGATGGACCCAAGCAAGCTCATCTACAGTAAAAAATAAGCGGAGAGGGCTTACGCAGCCAGAAAAGGGCCCGCGTTAACACATTGCCGATACGCACGTGGCCGCCGTCAATCATAGCGCCGCGAAACACAAAGTATAATTGGCTAATTACCTGGCCGAGAAACGACATGCGGCATCGAGAGCAACTTCAGGAACGGCCGAGATCATTGTTGTGCGTGCCGTGAACGACGCAATCTCTTAGCCTCTCGTAAAGACGTGTACCGTGCTGTGAGTGAGTGCCGGTAGTTAAGACCTGAGGAGGAATTTTGGAAATATCTAACACCGAGCGAGATTGTGTGAGAAAGCTGCCGAAAGTCGTGTCTAGCCAAAGCAACAACGAGAGGAAGTGCCGACAAGCGTGAGTGATCGCTCGCGCTCTTTCTCTCTCTCTCGCATATTCTTCTTTTTTTTTTATTTTTAATATTATGCGGTCGTAGATCGAGTCTATACGACTATCGTTGGCTCGATAGCGCGCTGCATACTTGCGTAAATTATTAGATTGTAATTTAAGAACAAGATAACGGTAATTGCTGCCGAAAATAATTTTATATTTGCTGCTCTCTCGTCGTCCCGCGGTCGCAACAATCCGAGCGAAATCCCGCTCGTTATTCGTGCGTGTTTGGTTTTATTTCTTTTTTTTTGTATTTCGATATTAGCGTGATTTTCTTGTGCCGCGTCTATATATTATTGTTGTACCGAGCGTGTAAACTTGAGACACGGAATGAGACTTCTTTGTTCCATCTGAAAGATTAAAAATTGTAAAGTGCAAATCGTGTCGAAATCCTAGACCGTCGGACCGCGGCCGTGCGTTAGACCATTGTCTCGTTCGCGCTACACGGAAAGCGCGCGGTGCCCACGCGCCGCGCCGGACGTCTTGCACGAGGTAGCACATTCTTTCGTAGAGATAACACCGGCGGTCATCTCCGCCCGACCTTGTAACAAGAAATAAGGGCCGCGACCGCAAATAAAAGATAAAAGAAAATCGCACATATTGAATTGGCTGCCGATTACGCGTATTTAGCTGTGCCAGACTTTTACGCTGTTGTAATTGTACTATTTTCTCTTGTGTTTTTTTTGTTTATGCGACACTGTACTGTCGATATTCGGTATTGTTGGAAAACTTGTTTTTATTAAAATTATTTACCTTTTATTCAACTTAAACAAACAAGTTTCTCTGCCATTATTTATTATACACTGTCTCTTAAGGCCACGCCTCTCCGTTACTTAAATAACTTGTGCTAGTGGGTGACGATGCCGTCACGTTAAAATATGGTTAAAAATTCTGTTGCACACTGAGATTCTTTTGAGTTGGCGTGTAAGAGCACGCCTGGCGCCCAACTTCCGAATTGGTAAGTAAAATTGTAGTTTCTCGTATTCAAACTAACGTGCCGAGGTTGTGCGGCATCTTCGTTAAAAGATTCTAAAGCGAGGTGCCCGTCACAAGATATAACAAAATCCTCTATATTCACATCGATGGTACTACGTTGTGGGTAAATTGCGGTAAATAATATATTGAAGTATATTGTCTTTACTTCCTGGAAATTATTGATGTGTATTTGAGTCTATATGTTTTTTTTAGAATCTGAAAGAAAAATAACATTAAAATCATAATACAAAAAAATATTTATATTCAATTTAATAATAAAATGTGATAATTGTTTTCTATATTTTGCGAACTCATAAATCAGGGAACGCGATATCTCAATGACCTACGCTGGTTGGTTTATTTTTAGAATACTTTTCTCGTATAAAATGGGGTGAAACGTGCACTTCCTACTCCGGAAGGTGAGCTCGAAAATCGCGACCTGCGTATTGTGCGAGCTCATAAATCAGAAAACATAATTTTCCACTGAACTCCGCTGATTGTATTATTTTTCGAGTACTTCTCTCTTGTACAAACGGCGTCATTAATTCGAAGAATAGGCGCGGGGATCGGAGGGCAAGCGAGGCGGTAGCTCGTAGCGCCAACGGGCGCCGTACTAACTAACTAGTAGCAATCGAGTGTCCACAACTGGACACCCGATTTTGGGACTAATGGATATTTGGATCAACTGGACTTTTTATGTGATCCCTGCGCCTATTCTTCGAATTAATGACGCCGTCTGTACAATGGAGTAAAAAGTACACTTCCTACTCCGGAAGTTGAGTTCGAAATCTGCAAACTGCATATTTTGCGAGCTCATAAAAAAGAACAAATCAGGGAACGTGATATCCCAATAAACTACGCTGGTTGGTTTATTTTTAGAATACTTCACTCTTGTAAAATGGAGTAAAAAGTGCACTTCCTCCAGGGGTTGAGTTCAAATTGTGCAATCTGCGTATTTTGCGAGCTCATAAATCAGGAAACCCGATTTTTTAATGAATTACGCTGGTTTGTTTATTTTTCGATGACTTCTCTTTTGTAAAATGGGATGAAAATTGCACTTTTTACTGTGGAGGTTTGAAAATCGCGAACTGCATATTTTGCGAGCTCATAAATCAGGGAACCCGATTTTTTAATAAATTACGCTGGTTTGTTTATTTTTCGATGACTTCTCTCTTGTAAAATAGGATGAAAAGTGCACTTTCTACTCCGGTGGTAGATTTCAAAAATCGCAAGCTGCGTAGTTTGGGATCTTCTATAGAAAGGAACAACATTTAGTAAAGAACTAAGCCGTTTTTTGTATTTTTAGAGCACTTCTCTCTTGTTCGGGGTAAAAAGTGGAATTCTTTCTCCGTGGTAAATGTGTATAGGTCGTAATGTGTGTATTTGTTTATTTGTAAGTGTTCTTGTTATATTTCTGTAGCTAGTCTTTTTTTTGTGTATAGAGAAGTGTAAGTTTTCTTTTGCAAAAATACTTTCGGGGTAGGTTTGCGTGTTAGGAGTTGCAGCTCAAAAATCTAAAGTAGAGTTATTTAACAACTCATAAATAGCTCATAATTCTGACCTAAAGAGCAATTCAATACCTGCAGTTTTAAGTGGAAGGGCGCAGTCCAAAGGAATTCAGCCCCTTACCGAAAACTTGGAATTCCAGCCCTGCTAAACGAGCTCAAAAGTTTTAACTTGGTGGATTCGAAAGCTCATAAATAGCTCCTAATTCTGCAATAATTTTAAATCGATTCGGACAAGGTGGGAGCATAAAAATTCATTCCTAAAGCATAAAAATTCATTCAATCATACATCATCAATTATTCGTCCCGAGTTTCCGAAATATGTTACAATATGCATGGTTTGCTTCCAAATTAACAAACAAGAAAGAGATATTTATGAATGTCAACNAAGTATGTTTTTCAATAGATATTTTAAAGAATCTATGTCAATGTAAAACTGCAGCGTTCATACGATGTGCACACTGTCGTGAAAATTAGTGTTTCACTTGTTTTTATGACAAATATCATTCTGCATTATGTATTGTCCCATCTAGTTTAAATAAATACGATATGTTGCATACATTTTTACATGTTGCATACAATTATTTATTTGCTTTTTAAAAACACAATTAGTAATAATCTATTTATTTTTACTATATTTTTTCAATCACGAATTTTTTATGCAAAAAAATACACTTTTATAACATGCAATAAATAAATAAAAAACGTATTATTTACATTTAGATTATATTATAGAATTTAAAACAAAAAAAATATATTTATCGAGACTCGAACCAGCAGCGTCGACACTACTAACCTAGTACGCTACCGCTACGCTACGCGCTCTTCGATTAAACGGCCTATTTCATATCCTCATAAGGTACCTCAAAATTTTCAAATTCGATTTTCTCGCGAATGCTTGAATAGTGCATCTTATTACTTTACCCTGCAATACTTCACATAGTCATCTATCAATCCTATAAATTTCGTCCAAATCGATTGGTACAACGTTGTAGTCTCCCCTTGTTAGAATATGTCCGTGTAATCGAGGACAAAAAAATAATTTTGTAAGAAAACGTGAGGCTTACAAATTAGCATGGTAAAAGACTTTAAGTATATCTCACCTCCATTAGTTCAAGAATGGGCGTGTAATTTTAATATACATACATTTATACATATACGCATATATAAAGTTTGTTTTATTTCATTATTGTAAATCCTGACTTCAATCTACCACTCCTCATTCTCAACAAGAAAGGTGCATCACGATTGCACGCTTGTTTATTCCTTTCTGCTTTAAGACAAGAGAGATGCATCACGATTGCACGCTTGTTTAGTCCTTCTTGCTTTAAGACAAAAGAGATGCATTACGATTGCACGCTTGTCTTCTCCGTCCTGTTCCAACAACAAGAAAAATGCATCTCGATTGCTTGTTGTGTTCCTTCCAGAATTTGAAATTAAGAGAAGTGCATCACAATTGGTTGCTTAATTTGTCTCCAGGACGTAACGCATCCCTCGACTTCCGCTCATCCAAAAAGACGTCGCAAGTGTCGTGAAGGTACGAATTACCATTTGCATAATCTGCTACACACCTACGGTCGCAGCGGCCAGTTTGACCCGTCAGTGTTGGACAGACATAATGACCGTTTAACGAAACACAGGAGGACGTTCCGTGGGAGTCACTTCGTGCATAATAATAAGTATAACGAACATCGGGCATCATCGCGTCATCATTAGATCAAAGTGGAAACTAATTAAATCTATAAACCAAAAATAAGATATTCGTTAACAATTCCAGCGTCACATCCTCGGTTCGCAGTGTACGTAGAGAAAAGACGTAAAGCTTTGTATCCGATAAAAAAAAGTACAAAATAAATTCACAAGTCAGCTATTTTTAGTTTTGAGCCAATCTATTACCTGTTCAGTCTGTTTATCCCGAGTCGGTAACATACCATTTCCGTAATACACCACTGTACGCAATGCATCACTGTCGGTAATACACCCTTATCGGTAACACACCACTATCAGTAATTCACTACTGTCGGTAACATACCATTGCCGATAACGCACCGACGTGGTAACTCATCATCATCGGTAACTTACCGCCGTTGAGAATGTATTATCATAACACACTAATATCAACACCACAATACCACACACAAATATTGTTACGTTTTCGGAATAACAGGAGGTGATGACCGTTTTGGGACACTCCGGTCGGGGCACTTTAGTGTTTCTTAGGAATTACAACGCGTTTTCGTCGCAGTAACCGCAATTCAAAAAAGATTTTACTAGTATTACGAACTGAGAGCATTTGTTACGTTATAATTTGTGTGTTAAAACAGGGATACTAGCCGTTACACGTCTGCACTGCCTAGGCCTAGGTTAAATCGTTGGAGGAAATTAAGAACTTGATCTTAGATTACGCATTTAATAAATGTTGTTTACATGATCACGACGCATTAATAATGCCAGAGAATTACAGTGAAGGTAGAGAATACAATGATTGTCGGCGGTAAAAAATATATATCATAGCGAGGATCTGATTCCGGAATATTACACGAATAGATGACTTGATACTTTATGATTGGCGGTTTGAACCAAGATTTAGTGACATATGTCTCGTATTGCAGATCTGATATTGGTATAGTAGTCGAATAAAATGTCTTAGTTATGTCTACGATTTGCAATCGTTTCCAAATATTAATTTCGAACGGACGATTCTCTACTTTCTTTACACGAGAACTGTTGCTTAAATGTGAATTGATAGCGACGGACTTAACACCTTTTATAACGCTTTTTACATCACTAAGACTTTCGGTTGTGTAACACGAGGCTGATTCTAAAATATGTGACTGATTAATTGTTGTCGACGCAGAATTACAGACTACATGATTATTGTTATTCGATAAACTTGAGAGGTTTGCTTTTTCTTCTACGATATTGTTTGACTAACTTTATCAGCTGTATTTTATGACCGGCTCTAACGCCTCTTCTACTTGGCCTTGGCATCTGCGAACGTTGGATTAGATTGGAATTTACACGATTCCAAAATTTGAAAACGGATGTTTATCTTGACAGAAGCAGAAGGTTTGCTTCCTTATTCAAGCGCACTCAGCTGCTTGGATCGACAGAGATTTGTGAAAGCGTGCGTTTCCTTACACAAGCGCTCAAACCTGGGTAACAGAGTGGCCTTTGGTTACTTATGGACTTAAATAACCGCGAAACTGTATAACTTGGAAGCAGAAATTTCTTACAAATGAGAATACTCAGACCGAACTTGAGTAAACACCTTAGAAAAAATTGATTGTGATTTTATTCGCGTGTCTTATATTCCAGGACGTTTTTTTATATAAGCGCTTTACCAAAAGAAGACTTATAAAGAGGCTATCTAATCTATACGAACAAGGATTTGAAGTGAATTAATTTAAAAAGTGACTCAAAGTGACGGTCCGGGTTCTGGGACGCTTATTTTATACTGGATACTCCGTGTGCCGACGCAGCCGCCGTGAACGGCTTTCCAGAGTGGAAGCCAGACGTAGCCAATAAGAACTGCGCACGGTGGGGATCTGGTCTCTTTGAGTAAAAGTAGTAACAATCGCTCGCCAATAGGAGCGTAGTTCGAGTAGGGAATTCCCGCTGTAGTGAAAACAGAACTTTTCTTACGAGCTCATGGCTCAGGAATGTCGCACACATAAGATTACGGATGTGCTCTCGCTTCTGCAGAACACAAAGGGACTGTGTTTACGCGTGTAGATAAGATAATCGGTTGGCGACGTCGCGGCGCCTCGCTTCGGCTTAATTTAAAGAGCGCAATAACTTTGGAATTCTTGCCTTGGCAGAATATAAAGGTTTTGGCTTAGTTCGTACTTTACTATAGTCTGAATACTGTGCTGGTATATATAGATATATACCTTTATGCTACGGCTTATGCTATGGCTCATACTACAGCTTATATGTATATATATATATATATATAGGAGACCGGCCTAGTGGTCTCGCGGCCTGAGTGCAGGAGCTGCGAACCTGGAGGTCCCGAGTTCGAATCTGCTTACCACCTAAGGATTTTTTCCGGGCCGGTCCCTTTCAACCAAATTTATTGGTTGATCAGCGAACTTAATCGGGCCTCCAATAATTAATTCGGGTGAATTCCCGAATTAATTCCCCTCCCATAAGGCGATCTGAGTCACAACACTTTGAGCACAAACCCGACACAGATGGGCACGCCCACTGTGAAAGACGGCCGTGTATCGCGTGATTGTAGTCACTACTGCACATCCCCCCTCCCGGGAAAAAAAACGAGAGCATAAAGTAACGAAAAAATCAGAGAAGATAATGTGTGTCATATAGCCACCAAAACCGTGCAGGTGACTGAAAGGCACGTTAAATACCCGAAAAAAAAAATATCTATAGAAAGTCGTTCCGATTTAAACAATGCGAGCATTGCAAGAACTTTGATAGAACTAAGAAATCACTAGATTGTACTAGCCGTACTGAATTCTTAGCACTGAACCCAGCGCAGTGTCTGCTTCTACTCTGACTTGAGGCAGTTGATGCGTTTATGCTGTCTATGCGCGCATTGATTAACCTTTAGAGGACGGGGTTAATCGATATTTCAACCACCCAACGAACATAAACTATTTGATAGTTTTAAGGTGAAATTGATGTGCTTAATAACAGAAAAATAGTAAAAAAAGTTTCAAATGTGTCCTTGACCTTGAAAATCATCATTTCAAGGTCAAATT
>NW_018021321.1:32163-39111 GCF_002006095.1 Pseudomyrmex gracilis | reverse complement strand
CGAAATATCGACCACCTACCAGGTTGGGAACTTGTACCGACTAATCCGATAAAATTATACATACATTTCGGGTAAATTAAAAGGTCGATTTGAACCAAAATTTTCCCGTCCTCTAAAGGTTAAATCGGAATGACTATAACCGTGTTTATGAAGGCACTAACCTTTAACTTATGCCGGAAACGGATAAGTTTAACTATAAGATTTCAATGCTTCTGTTTATATAAAATTGCCGAATAAACTACAAATCATCCTACAAGATTAAATATGAAATAAATTTTAAAAATATTCCAAGATTATAAGTAAAATACATGTGACAAAATCAGATAGAAAATACACTCACTGCAAAAAAATGGGCCACCTAACTTTAGCACAACTGTTTAACATTTTTCAATAGCAGATACCTTCGCAACAAATCTTTGTTATCTTTTATCAAGATAAACAAAAGCTCAAATTCAAGCTTTAACATTTCTCTAAACACTCAAAAAATTTAGTTCCATTACTACCCATTTGCCAACTCATATTCCATTGGATGTACCAGAGAGAGCTAGAAATCATTCCTCATATCCCACGTTGTACAAAAAATTAAATTTACAAATATAATTTACAAAAATAGTTTCCAAAATGGCGGCTATTAAAGATAGATTGTGAAAAACGGGAAGAAAACTTTTGTCTTTAAACTGTTGCATTGATTAGAGAAATCAATTTCCTGGTACAAACTTGTATAAGTTGTGAAACTTATTTCTTTTCAAACAAATCCGTATTTAAAACATTTTTCTACGATGTTTTTATCAAAGTTATACCGTTTAAAAAATAGGCATTTTTTTCTTATAAAATTTCTAATTCAAAAACAAATTAACGTAGACAATTTTTTTAAAAACAAAATTACAGTGTAAACTCTAATTTTTAACATTTTTTTTATTTTACTAGGATAAAATAATATACAAAGAATGTGCGTTGTTTTTAATGAAAAAAATGTGTCTATAATTAACATTTGTTTATCACGTGCGTAGTGTGTGTATACGTATTGCGCGTGTGTCTGTATGTGTTTAATAATGCATATTGCCTACTCTAACACTTAACAATTTGTTTATTCGTTGAGAAATACTGTTACTCAAATTTGTTATTTCTTCTTGTCTATTTCTTTTTAAAACTGTATGTATAAGTATGTCAAGAAAAAATCGTAAAAAATGTTTTAAATACGGATTTGCTTGGAAAGACATGACCTTCAACACTCATACAATTTTATAGCAGGCAATCGAATTTTTGACCAATGCAACAGGTTAAAGACAAAAGTTTTCTTCCCGTTTTTTACAGTCTATCATCAATAGCCATTTTGTAAAATATTGTTTGCAACTCAAGTTTAAGTTTTTGGTTGTTAAAAGGAATGCTTAAGCTTTAACTTTAGCTTTTATTTATCTTGATACGTTGATTTGTTACAAAGTTATCCGGTATTAAAAACTGTTAAAAAGTTGTGCTAAAATTAGGTGGCTTATTTTTTTGTGCAGGTGAGTGTATGTCAACTTGATAATTTAATAATATTTATGTTGAAATGCTAACCTAACCTAACGTAACCTAATCTTAAAATGTTCTTTGAATATAGTATTGGTGTAATATAGAATCACACGCTCTATGGAATCCGTAATTTTTTCATTTGCAAGTATTTTTCCACGTGACTTATTTATCATTAATATAGAATACAACATTTGCATGTTACTAGAGATGTCTTCAATATCATTTTTATTTTCACTATCGCTTGATTCGGAATCATCGCTTTCAACGTTTTTATTTAAAAGCGTCAACAAAGATATTACAATGAAATGTATTCATTGGCGACTCGTATATTTGTGAAACATATAAGCGCGAGGTCAATCTTTTAATATTTCCGGGACAGCCAATAAATTTCAGAAAAAACTGAAGTTCAAACCCTGAATATTATAGTTGAATTTATAGTTACGATTACAAACAATGATGCAACAATGTTGCTCGTAACGTGGTCTCAAAAAAGACTTGAAACGCACAGGCGCACAGGAAAGCGTCCCGATTTATCAAAGCGCTTTATGCGCATTGACAAAACGGAACGATTTTGAAACACTGCACAGTAATGCACTCTATGCGTTTCATGCGTAACTCGGAACGCATCCCATATTTCATGGCTATTAGAGGTTGCTATTTTGTTCAACACAAAAACGGAATTTCTCAACCAATCAGAAACATAGTCTTTTGCAGATTGGTTTCCTGGGGGTCAATTGTGTATTTCTAAACTTAGTGAAAATGACAAAAGTGGGCATTCACTTGATTGTGTAAGTTTCACTATAGTGAAAATGCGAATTATTTCACGTGAGATTATTCGACAAGTATTTAGATGTCGAATTTAGTCACATTGTGTCGAATTTGCATCGTGTTAGAGTTTTAAGACTGTTATAGGACATCGTTTGTCAAAAATAATGGATTTAATTTTGTTGCTGATAGAAGAAAATGAGAGAGATAGAAATAAATAGCACCAAAAAAATTTAAATATGATAAGAAGATTGAGGGATATACAAAATCCATTTGATATCGCGGATACATCTCTGAAATTGTACAGGTAATAGATATAATTATATTTTATTTTCAATTAAAATTAGACCGTACAGTGGAAGGAACATTATGAACAGAATAAATATTAAATATTTTAGAGAAATATAAAAATTTAGAGTAGAGATTAAACGTAACGCACAATAGATATAACCAATATATGACATATTTATGGTTTATATCTCATTAGTATCCATTGCGTTACATTTAATTTTTATTTTCATTTCACTTTTATTTTCTTAGATTCTTATTGGCCCTTTATTCATTTTTGATTCGTTTTTTATTTTCAAAATTGTATTTCTTTATTTTCTTCTTTAAACAATATTTAATACTCTGTTTTTAATATTTCTTTCATTGTATGCAGGGCCTTATGTTATATTCAACATATTACAATCTAATAAATGTAATAAGTGGTGATATGTGACAACTCCAATGTTTATAATTAGTTATATAGAATATAACTACTACTATATAACTACTAATTATATTACAATCTATATAAGAGATGTGATCAAAAAATAAGATGACTTTTCATTTTTATAAAAAAATATTCATTTATTTATCCAAAGTTATGTTATCTCCTTCAAAATAATCCCCCTCTGATACAATGCACTTGTGCCAGCGCTTTTTCCAGTCGTCAAATCACTTCTGAAATGGACTTTTGGATATTGCCTTGAGCTCCTCCAGCGATGCAGCCTTAATCTTCTCAATCGTCGCAAATTTTCGTCCTTTCATGGGCTTTTTCAATTTTGAGAAGAGGAAAAAGTCGCAAGAGGCCAAGTCTGGTGAGTACGGTGGCTGAGGCATGATGGTAGTATTGTTTGTGGCCAAAAAACTACTACTAATGCGATGCTGCTTCTGATCAAGACATAAAATTACAAGCTTTAAACACTATTAAATTCCAGATACCGATTTATTTTAGATATGTGGATGACATTATAATTGCTTTACCTAAAGACAAAGTTGAAAAAACGGTTCATATTTTCAATTCACTTTATCAAAGCATTCAATTCACTCATAAGCTACAAACGAGTGAGGGTATTGATTTTTTGGATTTACGTCTCACTTTACTTAATAATGTTGTCAGTTGTGATTGATATTACAAACCAACATTTTGCGGTAGATACCTCAATTTTTTGTCACAAAATCCAATGAGTCAAAAAATAGGAATCATATATACTCTGATAGATAGAGCCATTCTCCTATCAGATCTAATTTATTATCATAAAAATATCACTTTCTGCATAGATACACTAATCAATAATAAATTCCCAATTCATTTCATTTTTCGTACAATATCCAGAAGACTAAGATTTGTATTCACGACTAAGCTAAAAAACAAAAATAATTTGGAAGGTCCAGAGATCAATGACAATGCCAACGACAAATTGCTCTACTTTCTATTACCATATACGCCAATAGCCGACAATCATAACAAAGATTTTTTAAAAAAGAACAATATTAATAACTCTCAAATCAAACTATCGTACAGAAATCTCAATCAACTGAATAAGTTTATCAAACCACATAAAGACAGCATTCCTCTCAAAAAAAGTAAAAACGTCGTTTATAACATAAATTGTTTTAAAACTAATAAATAAATGATTAGTCGTTAAGAGCCGTTTGCTGGATGTTATGCGGGAAATATGTCTATATATATATGTGCGTGTGTACACATATATAATCAAATTTACGTTTTTTTCCACGTGAGTTTTTTGAATTGTAATTACAATTCTAATAATCGTATAGGATGCTAAATTTGCATCTTGTATATAAAGAACTCCGAATATCCCCCCCAAATTAATTTAAAATATTGCGAAAAAAACTCCTTAGCCAGGAGTCGAACCCGGAATCTCCGGCCTTCCGGGCCGTCACTTTCCCTGTCAGGCTACCGAGGCACTTAAATTGTCTCGATTGTGATGTCAATTACGTAGGACAAACTAAGAGACAATTACAAATTAGAATAAAAGAACATACGAGGTGTGATCAAAAAATAAGGTGACTTTTCATTTTTATAAAAAAATATTCATTTATTTATCCAAAATTATGTTATCCCCTTCAAAATAATCCCCCTCTGATACAATGCACTTGTGCCAGCGCTTCTTCCAGTCGTCAAAACACTTCTGAAATGCACTTTTGGGTATTGCTTTGAGCTTCTCCAGCGATGCAGCCTTAATCTCCTCAATCGTCGCAAATCTTCGTCCTTTCATGGGCCTCTTCAATTTTGGGAAGAGGAAAAAGTCGCAGGGGGCCAAGTCTGGTGAATACGGTGGCATGATGGTAGTATTGTTTGTGGCCAAAAAACTACTTACTAGTAACGACGTGTGCGTGTGTGCTTCTGATTAAAATTAAGCAGTTTTGGAACGAATTTCGCTGACACACGTGTCATACCCAAAACATCCGTTAAAATGAATTGGCATGAGCCAAACGATATGTTAAAATCATTAGCTACTTCTCTAATCGCAATTTGACGATTTTTCAACACAATTTCTTTTACTTTTTGAACATTTTCGTCGGTTTTTGACGTGCTGGGGCGTCCAGAGCGAGGTTCATCGTTAACATTTTCTCGGCCCTCTTGGAATAACTTATACCATTTATAAACATTTTATGTGCTCAAAGTTGACTTACTATACGCCACTGTCAACTTTTCAAGAGTTTTTGAACACTGAATACCATTTTTTACACAAAAATTAATACAAACTCTCTGCTCCGTTATTTTCAACAGCAAAAAATCGCCGAGCACGCAAACACGAGTCTAACCTTTATCCCTCTCACATAAAAACAACACATGCTATATAGTCAAAACTGTGAACATATGATCGTGACAAGTGTACCAACACAACAACAAAAAAATTTTGAAAGTAGAGTGTACAGAACGCGCGAAATTCAAAGATTCACCTTACGTTTTGATCACACCTCGTAGTACTATATTAAGTCTGACCAAAAAAACTCGGTCATAGCGGACCATTGTCGCGTTACTGGACATTCTTTTGATTGGAATACAACATCCGTTCTTTACAATGAACCGAATTACTTCAAGAGATTAACATCGGAAATATTACACATAAAATTACGTCACAATAGTATCAATGTTATGCAAGATACAGAGAGTCTTGACGACATTTATCTTCCAATTCTTAATCAAATTTAGTTGTAACTTTTATATTCTATCTAGAGGGAACTAACATCGATCTTGTTATTATTGACTTCACCCTTGACTTCTATTCAGTATTGACGATGTTCTACTCAGATTCGCATGTTATAATCACCACTGTTTTTATTCTTTTGACTTACTATATATCCATCGTCAATTAGAAATGAAGCAATGTTAACAAGGTGTGCGTCATTGTTTGTTTGTATATAATATATTGTGCATTACTAACTGTAATCTGATTATCATATTCTTTAAATGATTATCATATTTTTTAAACCATATCATATTCTTATCTCCATTGAAGATGACTCAAAATAAAAGTCGAAAGGTTTGGAGAATAATTTAATTGTCAACAATCATTTGCATAATACCCTGCATCCGGATCGAACAGTCTACTCATACTATATATAAAAATTGTCTATAAATTGTTCATAATATTATTATTGTATAAGCTATAAAATGTGTACATTATGCAATATTTGTTTCAAGTTATGTAAAATGTCAGTTATACAAATAATAGAAGAATTGATACTTTTTATGCCAGTTGTACACACACAAAGAAAAACAGCAATTTCTCAACATTTACAAGTAAATATTTACTTTTTTGAATTTTCTTTTTTTTTGTTTATTTGTTCTTAATTTGTGACTTTATTTTTATAGATATTTCCAACACTCTATTTTGTAGCATCTGGTTCCTATCAAAGAAAAGTAAGACAGAATTTTTTATCGTGCATGAGTCAAATCTCCATCTCTGTTTTCACTCATAATACAATAAACGCAATAAATAGAATTATAAAAACTTGGATTCAGTTTCCAAAATCAAATAGAAGAAAAGAACAAATTAAACAAGTGTGGGTATATAGATGATATACATAAAATTTTAAAAAACAAAGTTTTACAATCTAATTTTGTTTTTATCAGATTTTTTAAAAATACTGGATTCCCAGGAGTGATTAGAGCTATTGATAGAAGTCATATTGCCATCTTTTCACTACAAACTCAACGAGAGCATTTTTTCATTAATAGAAAACTACGAGTATATCATTCACTGAATGTGATGATTGTAAGTAGAAAAATAAGGGCGTGTTCCGTTTGACCACAGTACGATTCGACACAGATTTATTTGACACCAAATTATTCGACACCGTACGATTTGACACCAGATTATTCGACACCGTACGATTCGACACGAAATTATTCGACACCGTACGATTCGACAC
>NW_018021321.1:25890-31883 GCF_002006095.1 Pseudomyrmex gracilis | reverse complement strand
GTCGAATAATTTCGTGTCGAATCGTACGGTGTCGAATAATCTGGTGTCAAATCGTACGGTGTCGAATAATTTGGTGTCAAATAAATCTGTGTCGAATCGAGCGGTGTCGAATCGTACTGTGGTCAATAGAGTATCACCCGAAAAATAATATACCATAATAAAAAGAAATAAATGACAAAACTGTTTAAAAAACGCTTTATTAAATAATGGTACATGAGATGCGTAATAATGTAATAAAAAATACTATAAATATTGTATTTTTTAATCATATTTTTAATTCTTTCTAGGTCTTTTCCTATAATAATGAAACATTATCAGTAACTGCAATCCATGGAAGAAGAACGCATGATTCTAGAGTCATTTGTTTATCGCGTTTATTCTATTATTTAGGAAGACAGCANGAAGCAGGCGAAAGAGGATCATGGCTTATTGGTATGAATAATTTAGTAATGACTGTAAATGTTTGTTTCAGTATTAATAACTAGTGATTTGCTTATTTTTTATAATTTAATATTAACATTGTGCGTTTTAATATGCTTTTTATGAGATTCTGCATATCCGCTCATGCCTTATCTTTTAAAACCGTTTTTAAATGCACCTATGGGATCGCCAGAGTTTAGATTTACGGATCATTTTACAAGAGCACGATCTTCTGTAGATAGATGTATAGGTATTTTAAAAGGCCGATGGTGATGCTTACGAAAGGAAAGGGCATTACATTATCAATCAGAATTTGCAGATATTAAATAGTCTTTATTAGAAAAAAATTTTTTTCTTATTAGTATTTATTATATAATACTTTTTTTTAGCTCTTATTGTAAATGCATGTTGTGTTCTACACAATATTGCTGTAAAACATCGAATCCTACCAGATGAAATATATTTAGAAGATCTAGATCAAGAAGCACCAATACCATGTAATAATGTTATTATAAATAACGCTGAAGACATACAAAGACAAGTTGTTTGATGGTATTTTGAATAGTTTATTTTAAACATACATATACTGTTACTTATAATGACTAATTATGACTAACCATTGTTATTTGTATTACATAATACTACTGCGCACTCGCTAAAAATTTTCTTCTTGCATAAATGTATATCTTTTTTAATATATAATAAAAGAAAATGTTTTTTATTATACTCTTCATATCTTTATCCTTGAAACAATATGTAACATATACTTTTATTTCTAGTAACATGTTTAAAATATCAAAGTTTCCTAAGCATATATCTATTAACTAAAATTATAAATCTCAGTCTCAACTAAACTTAAACTCAAAATATAATTACAGTAAAAGACATAACATTTTATAAAAATATATTTCATTAACTAAAATCATGAATCTCAGTCTCAACTACACTTAAACTCAAGATATGATCACAGTAAGAGACATCACATTTTTGCGTATTTTTTTCACAAAATTATTTATGTATATACTTAATACTTTGAACTTATACTAGTATATAAATAAAAATAATAATAATGTATGCATCACATAATGGGTCTGCTCTTTATGTTGAACTAGCTGCATTAGTTCGAAATGTATTTTTCTCTTTCTAATATAGAAAAAGAAATAAACTCTAAACTGCAGCCAATTTAGCTATAAAAAACAAACATAATATTTTTTTAGTAACTTTAGCATAATATATCTTATGATGTAACTTTTACGAAAAATTCGTTATTAGATATTGTCCGAGTAATTTCTCTCGTAAAGATGATATGAGGTTATTCATATTCTGCAGTTGCTGTAAAATTTCTCTTTAGACAAACAATTCTTCCTTCTTTAACTCTAATGTTTCTTCTTTCAATCGTAACATTTCTTTTTTAATGTCCTCGGACGTAAATAATTTCTTTTCTAACAAATTAATGGCTGTTGCCATCAGCCGTGGTTTTCTTACATCTAAATAATAAAGAAAAATTATTTAAACAGTCATGTATTTTATTAAAATACAATGTATTAACATATTTCATTGACAAATGTATACTTTTTGAGTGTTTTGTAACATATTCCTCTGTATCTGAAGAAAATGAATTTTTATCTTGGTCCTGTAAATAGTTAAATAAAATACAATAGTTAGTTACAAAAGGTAGTTACAATAGTTAGGTACAAAAGTTGAATGTATATTATTCCATATTCATATATATAAAAAAGTAATACTATAATGCCTATCTAACTAAATTGTCTATACATACCTGTTTTTCGTTATTTTGAGTTTAGCATACATTCATGTTATGTAATAATAAAACAATTGTATCACAGTTTTTAACTTCGGTATTTTGTTGACTACACCTTTTTCTTTGTTTAAAAAAATTATTTATTTAATTATTTTGTTATGTATACTGTTATATTATTGAATTTTATTGATTAAAAAAAGATATTAAATTTATTAAGTTTATTAAATAGTATTTTTATAAACTACCAGATAAAAATAACTCAATACTTACATTCTTCTACTGCTTTTCTTGAATAGGAGAATATATTTCATATGATTTCATACATATTGCATCATTCAAAATCTGTGCAAATGTGTCTTCATCTTTTTCTTTAATATTATATGATAAGGCAGACAAATTCAAAGTTTTATCATAATTATACTTTGGCATTACATTTTCTTGTAAATCATTTGTAAATCCATCTTCTGGAATGTTGATTAGGCCACTAGCATCTGCACTTAAAAAGTTTAATAAAGCATTTTCTGTTTCAGATAATTGCAACTCCTTTGGTGATCCACTACCTGTTTCTATCATATAAATTTCTTGCTTTGCAACTTTTTTTAATGTGTTAGACTTCCAGTCTTTTCACGTCTACAAAAAGTATTATAAAAATTACACATAATAATTTTACGTAATTACAAAAGCGATATGGGGTTTGTTCTTATTATGTATAAAAGATAAGACTTAGTTGACAATTGGTGTAATTATTGACTTAATTTTATCTTATATACATTTTAAAAGCAAGTTATTATTTTTTTCACATATAAAATTTTTGTACTAATTTTCTATAAGTTTATGAAATTTCAAAGATCTATATTTATATATTTCTTTCATTTTTAACCACACTGCTGCACTTTGAACGTTAAAACCAGTCCAGCCAACTCGCATATCTAGAAGACGTCTTTTGATAAAAGACACTTTATATATCTTAGAGTTATAGAGTTATATATCTTATAGTTATGTTTTTGTAAGAAAACTTAATAAAAAACTTTTTTTCTTTGAATAAAAGTTTTCTTAATATAATATAGTATTCCTTGATATAATATAGTATACGTTACATGTACTATATATATTTTAAATAAAATTTTTTTGGAAAAGTTGTTTTGGAATCTAGCTTAACCTTGTCACCCGGCACTCCAAGAGCAACCAAGGAGACCGCGAGGTGGCAGTACAGAAAGGAGGAGACGGACGACAATCAGCGTTAAGGCGACGCATCAAAGACTGTAAAATTGAAACACGCAGAAAACTTTATTTTAGTTAGGTTAGATTATAAGGGCCAAATGAGCTACGGGCAATTTTAATTTTGGTTTAGTGATTTTTTTTATGTGTGCGTGTACATTAAGCATAACTTTTGTATTAGTATTAAGCAACATATAACTATCTTTTATCTTAGTAACTATTATTTTTAATTACGTATTATTAAGCGTTTATTCTTATCTAACTATAATTAGCATGTTTTTCTAAACTTGGAAATGTAAAATACTTACTTAAGTAATTAGGTGTGCGTAGCTGGACCGCATAAAAACGTGCGACCCTAAAAAAAAAAAGTTTACGTTAATTTTTATTTTAGTTTGCGAGGAGAGAAGACACATTTTCAACTCACACGTTTTTAAGAGACAAAACACACAGTAAATACTCTTAACACAGTCATCTAGTACCAGCACATGTTAAACAAAAACACTCATTAAGAGTGGACTCACACGTAATTTCACACACACCTACATAGACAACACACACACCACATATTGTCCATTAAGGGGCATTTTGACTTTACACTACACGTACACAAAAACATAACACTTAAAGGTTAAAAACTACTATACAGCATTCACACACACAAGTACTCCCTAAACATACAAACAAACATCCTTAAGAAACACATACGTGTTACACGTATACAAACACACATAAACACTAACATACTTAATAAGGACCCATACACCATACACACCGACAACACCCATAATGTTCACACACCTACACACACGTTAAGTCACTCTTTTACAGACACTCACATATGAAACTCAACATACTCCTTAAAAGAAAAAACACACAGCAATCACACACTACACACACACGCACACATATCATCCATACACACAAACACTCTTAAGTGGTAAATTCACTCCATACTACACACACACAAACATTCGTATTAAGATCCCATTTCTACACCAAACACTTATTACACAAACAAGCAGCACACACACAAAAAATCTCTTCTTAATACTAAGATCCTGCGGAGTTACCGTAAAATAAAGGGGGATTACTTTGCAGCGGCGGAGGAAGTTCCCGCGCGGAGAAGAAGGCGCGCGACGCCTATGGCGTCAGTCTTAATGGAATCGTCGTACCCGTAAGCGGGCGTACGAGACAGAGTACGGCAAAAACAAAGATTCTGTTGGCTCAGATACGATTTAAATACATTTATTGTAACAAATATATGTATAGTAATGTGTACAAAACACATAGTATTGAAAAATACAGATATATTGTTTATACTTACTTAAAAGACTGTGTGCACATTTTTTGTGTGCTACTGCCTGTCGATCCTCATCCAGTGGAAGTTTCTTGCGCCCAATCATGGAACAGCGTGCCCTGGAAAAGAAACAAACCTTGTTACTTGGTGGTAAAAGTAACTGGTGACCGTGGCAACGAAGCAAAACCGTGAGTTCCCGACCAAATAGTACTTAACCTTGGTCACAACCTAACCTAGACATGTTGGTTAAGAAAAATATTCCATATATCCTAACTTATATTTGCAGATGTTAACAGCTTGTATTTATAGTGTTGATAAATATTATGTAATATATTAGAAAATTACTTTAATGCATTTCTTTGCTGACTTCCGTGGTTCATATGCTGCTGTATTGAAATATAATGATAATTTTTCCCACAGTTCATCCTAAAATATTTAAACAATGACATATACAAACATAAATATAAGAATAGCATTAATAGAACATATATTTTTATAATTAATATTCATAATACTTACAAGTCTTTGTTTATTTTCTCTATTATATCTTAAACGACCTCGGCCAAAATCGGCATATTGTTGCATAAATCGCATGATCAATTCTTTTTTTTTCAGTAACGTTCATTATTATACAGGTTTTTAAACAATAGAGAAAAGAATATATAAAAAAGATATTTGAAAAACCAATATTAAATATGAGTATCGTCCTCTGGCTCATGAAGTTTATTAAACTTAATAAATAAACAAGTCTATGGAGCCGTTTCGCAGGATGTCTTGCGGAAAATATGTCTTATATGTGTGTACGCATATAAGTAAATTCACGTTTTTCACGTGTTTTTTCGAATTGAAATTTCAATTCATAAATTCATATAGGATGCTAGTTTTGCCTCTCATATATGATAGACCCCGAATACCCCCCCTAATTGATTTAAAATATTGCGAAAAAAAACTCCTTAGCCAGGAATTGAACCTGGAATCTCCGGCTTTCCGGGCCGTCGCCTTCCCTGTTAGGCCACCGAGGCACTTGGAGTTTGTCTCGCAATACTTCGTACATCTATTAAGATGTTGTCTGATACTGTATAAACGCTTATTTCGACAGCGTAGATTTCTAAATCAATATTAAATATGAGTATTGAAAAAGGTATGTATTATCAATGTATGTAACCCAACCGTTGTTTACACTCGCATTTTCACTCTCATGAGTATAGAGATGTCGCATTTTCACTATGATCATAGCCAATCGCGGGGCGTGTTCCGTTTGACCACAGTACGATTCGACACCGATCGATTCGACAC
>NW_018021321.1:22613-25390 GCF_002006095.1 Pseudomyrmex gracilis | reverse complement strand
GGTGTCGAATAAATCTGTGTCGAATCGAGCGGTGTCGAATCGTACTGTGGTCAATAGAGTATCACCCCCAATCGCGCGTATTTTTTCATGTGAGATAAAAATGCAAAAAGTGAGAACATTCGACAAAGATGCACAATCGACCTCCTAAACGAATTTTTAACATATATGTAATACTTCTATATCGCTAGTACGGTGCCGATCTGAAGCTCTAACGTTACGGTGCAGACAATATAGTAGCTTCTCTCTTGCGCAAGGTCCAGCAGCTTTGTGCGCATGCGGTGAACATTCAACCGTGTTTGGATATTTTTCTTTCTCGCAATCTTTCTTCGCGTTCTCTCACTTTTTAATGCTTTGTCTCGCTCAAACTCGCTTAGTAGACGTGCCTGAGCATAATGACGCTCAACTATTTATGCCCATATTTGGACTCCGTGCGTCTCTCTTTCTCGAGCCTCGTGCCTCTCATTGCAAAGATACGCGACTAGCGATATAGAAGTATTACATATATGATTTTTAGAAAGAGTTAAACGTACGTGACTTTCTAAGGGCTAAAGACACTAAAACAATGGATAAAACCTTTGACCAACCGCAGTACTTATTACTAGGGTGATTGACCAATCAGAGCGTTTCTTGTTTAAAACGGCGTTTCTACATATTATTCTTTGAACTGGAACTTACCGGACACGACTATCATGTGCTTTACGGTTCGGAATAACGGATACTTGACTTTGACCAATCAAATCACTTGTAACCAGGAAGACAACGAATTAGATTTTGTTGTGGCATAAAACGACTTAATACTACTTTTAAGTTATACAGGGTGTTCAAAAAGTTCCAGTACAGCAAAATATCTCAAAAACTAAGAGTCAAACAGAAAAACATTTCAGACAAAAGTTGTAGGACTTTTCTCTGGCAATTACCACGTGATCTTGGATTTGACCTTGACCTTGACCTTTAAGGTCTTTTCAAGGTCGAGTTGTTTTTTTTTAAATGGAACCCCATATTTTTAACGCCGGAAATGAAAAGAACAAGAAATTTTACGTTTGGGTATAACCTTCACTAACCTTTTCCCTTGACCTTGTGGTCAAAAGCAAGGTCAATAAACAGCCGGTTAAGGCAAGATAGAGGAAAAACCCAGTCGGTTAAGGCAAGGTAGAAAAAGAATCCAGACATTGCCTTTATCTATTTTGTTTATTGTTTGACCTTGCTTTTGACTACAAGGTCAAAGGAGAAGGTTAGTGAGGGTTATACCCGAACGTAGAATTCCGTGCTCTTTCCATTTCCGGCGTTAAAAGTATGGAGTTCCATTTAAAAAAAACAACTTGACTTTGAAATGACTCTGAAGGTCAAGGTCAAGGTCACATCCAAGGACACGTAGTAATAGCCAAGAAAAAGTCCTACAACTTTTGTTTGAAATATTTTTCTGTTTTCGACTCTTAATTGTCGAGATATTCTGCTGTACCAAGACTTTTTGAACGCTGTATAAAACTATGCTATATTTTAAAAACGATTATGTAAACGTGATTAGCACAAGGTTATACAAGGTGTCTGACAACAAACTATAAAGCTGACGTGTGTAGATAGATAGAGTTATTCTGAACAAAAAAGTTATTTACCATTTTGCAAAATTCGCAATAGTTATTGAAATATAAATTAATAAATGTGAGCCAATGAGAGCGCGCGGAGCGATGATCGGACTCTATAGGCGTGCACAATTATCAGCTCTACTGCTCGCTCGCCGCTGCTCGCTGCGTACCGCCGAATAGCGCCCGATCGCAAGGAACTGTGTTGTGCCGCGCTTGTTTGTTTACTCCGTCTCTCGTTACTAAGACATTACATGAGAGAAGCCATGTTTCGTTTCATCTGATAATCATGCACGCCTATAAAATCCGATCATCGCTCCCCGCGCCCTCATTGGTTTACATTTATTACTTCATATCTCAATAAATATTGCGAATTTTGCAAAATGGTAAATAACTTTTCTGTTTAGAATGACCCGATCTACCTACGCACGTCGGCTTTATAGTTCGTTGTCAGATACCCTGTATAATAATAATACATGAAAAATTTGTAATTATAAAACTTAACTTAGAGTACTGCTTCCGTAGTTTTACGTCTTTGCGGACAATGCATTCGTAGTTTCACGTCATTGCGGACGACGCATTCATAGTGTAACGTCATTGCGGACGAGAAGGGGCGGGAAAAATGTCGGGACAAGATAATACCTATCTACCTTTCTTTCTATTTTTGATTGATCCTCATTCTCCGTCCCGGTAAAGCCCACGTGTTGACTGAAAAGGGAAACATTTGTCTGGTAGGCGTAAACGGTTTCACAGTACCGTGATTCTACACACTCGGACGTAACATAGAAAAAAAATGTGGTGGCAGCGGTTAGATTTGCTGAGGATATTGGGAAGAAAACCAAAGAAAAACTGTAAAATATATTTTTCTGCAATCAGAAAAACAGATAACTCCAGATATTCAAATTATTTTAAAAGAAGTGGCAAGGCAGTTGGAGTCAAAAGCACAGTTGTTGGTGTGTGTAAATGTAATAATGATGTTCTTTATTTAATNGTTTGCAAAATAACGTTTCGACCATAGTTGGTCGAAACGTTATTTTGCAAACTTCATTTATAACATTTTCAAAAAAAGACTTAAAAATAATTTTTTAAAGAACAATGACTTAAAAACATTTTTTAACAATAAAAACCTTGACAATAAACCTTCTCGTTGGTTTGTGATGCCTTACACACATAATTTTTCAGAAAAATTCTTGTCAA
>NW_018021321.1:15597-21988 GCF_002006095.1 Pseudomyrmex gracilis | reverse complement strand
ATCAATTTTGTAGAACAAATTTGATAAAGACCAAAAACTATGGTCGAAACGTTATTTTGCAAACAATTAAATAAAGAACATCATTATTACATTTACACACACCAACAACTGTGCTTTTGACTCCAACTGCCTTGCCACTTCTTTTTAAATATTTTTCTGCCATGTCTCGCACCACATCAATAGAAGAACTAGCAGTTGTAGTTGCTTAAGTATACGAGCGGCAGTTCGCAAAAAGGGAAGCAGCTGTTTGAACAAAAGAATTGGACGTACAAAACCGTTCTGCAAGGTTACAAGAGCTGGAAACGTCGCGAAGATTTCGAGTTTTATATACAAGCAAAGAACCCACGACAGTCGTCAGCCACGGCACAAGCACAACCAAAGGGCTAGCCGACATCGATTCATTGCGAACGAAAATAGAACTATTTAAACGGGAGCTAAGAAGAAGCCGAACTTCTGCTGCCGATCATTTTTGTCAGGCCCCTACACCCTACATGAAGTTAAAGGAGATTGTTGACACTATTCCACAGTTTAATGGACACAATATATCGGTGTTACAGTTCACAAGGTCCTGTAAAAGAGCGTTGGAAATGCTGCCAGCTCCAGTAAATTTAGAGACGGAAAAACCAACTTAGTTAGACTAATCAGAATGAAGCTACAAGGACATGCGTATCTCGTCAAGAACAAAATGATGACGACCATGGAAAAATTAAAAAATATTCTGAAGACAGCCTTTATGCCCAGTCGCACATTCAATTAATATCGAAGAGCTCTCGCAAATCTAAATAAAAAGCCGGACAAATACGTACTTAATTATATTAGTCGTACAAAAGATCTGCGACAAGCAATTATAAAAGAAAAAATAAAGATGCAAAGAGAATTCTTCAGTGAAATAGAGAGAAGCAGAATAGATAACGAAACTCTGGAATGTTGTACCAACGATATACCACCTGACTACTCTGTAGTAATTAAGTACGTATTTGTCCGGCTTTTTATTTAGAGTTGCAAGAGCTCTTCGATATTAATTGACTGTGCGACTGGGCATAAAGGCTATCTTCAGAATATCTTTTAATTTTTCCATGGTCGTCATCATTTCGTTCTCGACGAGATACGCATGTCCTTGTAGCTTTATTCTGATTAATTTAACCAAGTTAGTTTTCTCTGAAGATGGAATACTGCACCCTTACAGAGGCCTATGGCGCATTGATAAGGATAAATCAGCAAAATAAACAGGATGCCGAACGCACTCAAGTTCAAACTAGAACCAGGACTGCGGCAGCCAACATAATTCTTGCCCAAAGAGCACCTTGCAGCCTGTGCGGGAAGACCGGTTACCTGTCCGATAAATATTGGTTAGTAAAATTATTATTTCTAAATGATAAAACAAGTTAAAAAATTAGTGTTGTAATAAAAATTAAAATTATTGTAAAATTATGGAAAAAGATTATTTTATTATAAATAGGGGTATTTGAATTTTGAAGTCCTATAATGTATGTATTAATTTTTAATAGAAATTTTATAAATTTCATATACGGTACTTAACACCGTAGCACTTATTCTGCCAAATTAAAATTTATAGAAATTAAATTACATCCGAGCAATGTTGGCACAATCAGAATAATTGGCACAAACACGATGGCAAGGCCGTACCACCTAAGGAGATACAATCTCAACCGCAAATAGCTACAACATCAGCTAACAGATCTGACATCGTTTGCAATTATTGCGAGAAGACCGGACACATGAAATTCAGTTAAACTAAACAAACAGAATGATGCAAAAAGGCAACAAAGAAACGAAAATAACGGTTTGACAAACAAGAACGCAAATTGAAACGACACATCAAAGAGGCGTCCGACAGTCAGTACAGCCATCATTAAATTAGCATGATTCAGTACAAACCTACGGTTCATGCACCAAACATCCGCGCCAGCTCCGAACATTTAAAAGATATTGCAAAATTATTAATGTTGTTAATGTTAGACACTGGCTCACAAATCAACATAATAAAAGCTGGCGATTTGCGCCAAGACGTGAGCATTGATTATACAAAAATAATCAAGATAACCGGAATATTTGACCAACCAGTTGTCACCTGCGAAGTTGCTTTAGACACAATTTTTGGCATGGAGATACCTTTTCATGTAGTGACGGATGATTTTCCGATAGCTGAAGATGAAATTGTCGGGTCTGGATTTATGCAGGAACATGAAGCAATCATTGATTACCATCACAAAGAATTTCTCTTCGGCAATTTTCAGATTTCCTTTGTCACCAAAAATACAATAGTCGCCCTTGCACGCGCAACAGTCACCGTGTACGTTAAAGTAGCAAACATAGAACTGTCTGAAGGTTTTTTCCGTGAATGCCATATTCACAGGACATTTATGCTAGAAACGCCATTGTCAGAAACACTAAAAATCAAGCTTATTTCGAGCTAACAAACATTACGGAACAAGACGTCACCTATTCCCACCATCAGCATAAAAGACTTCCAGATAGTCAGTCGGGAAAAAAATCATGAAATGTGTCAGAACGTCTCTGAGACCTGTGAACCAAACGGTCAAGTTCNTCTGGCAGTGCTCAAAGAAACCGCATCCAATATATTAGGAAAACAAGTAATATCTGTTCTGTAGTACCTGACAATTTAAACGAACTGCAGAGATCTGTATCTGTGCCTGTATTTGAATCTGTATCTGCACTAGTGCCTGTCTCTAAAAGAAAATATGCTGACTATTCTGATCGCACATCTGTTAACAATTAATCTGTTACTTCTACTGTCCGCCTTATAACTTACAACACGAGTAATTGAAGCGATCAAGTATAACAATTACTGAAGCAAGATCATTTAAATTTAGAGGAAAAGAAGAACGTGGAGAAATTGATAAACCAGAGCGCTGATTGTTTTCATCTACTTGGGAAGCTTTTGGACATACAAATGTTCTAGCTCACAAGATAATAACAACACATAATATATCGGTGCACACCAAACAGTACAGGTTTCCGCCAATACATCGAGAAGAAATCAGCAAACAAACCGCCGCTTCGTTGAAGAACAACATCATTCAACCATCCTTGTCACCTTATAATTCCCCTCTGTGGATTGTGCCAAAGAAGGCTGACTCACACGGGAATCCAAGGTGGCAAATCGTGATCGACTATCGGAATCTCAACGAAGAAACCGTTGGCGACGCTTATCCGTTACCAAACATAACAGAGATACTAAACCAGCTAGGATCAGCCAAATACTTTTCGGTGTTCAATTTGACGTCAAAATTTCACCAGATTCCCATGGATCCAGAAAATAAACCGAAAACAGCTTTTCCAACGCCTTATGGACACTACGAGTTCAATCAGATGCTATTTAGTTCACGAAACGCGCCAGCCTTCCAACGACTGACGGATCATGTGTTGCCCGATCTTGAAGTGTTTGTTTATCTTGACGACATAGTGCTGTATGCCCGATCACTTCGAGAACATGAGATCAAGTACAATAAATTGGTACAAAGGTTGAAGCAGGCCAATCTCCGGTTGCTGACAAGTGTGAGGTCCTAAGGAAGGAAGTGGCATACTTGGGGCACGTGATCAGCAAAAAAGGCAAAACTAGACCTGAAAAAAGTGAAAGTAGTGAAAAATCTATGTTACGTCCGAGTGTGTAGGGTCACGGTACTTCGAAACCATTTAAGCCGAAGGAATGTCTTCCTTTTTGGTCACCCCGAGGGCTTTACCGGGACGGAAAATGAAGATCAATCGGGAATAGGCAAAAAAGTATACTGTTATTTGTGTGTTATTGTGGTGTTGATATTAATGTGTTACCGACAGTGATGTACTATCGACAGTGGTGTATTACCGACAGCAGTGTATTACCAACAATGGTGTATTACCGACAGTGGTGTATTACCGATACCGAATAAACGGGGTGGTAAACAAGTAACAGATTAGCTAAAATTAATTTGTAAATTTATTTTGTACTAACTTTTTCTTCTTTTATCGGATAGAGCTTTGCGTCTTTTTTCTACGTACATTGCAAACCGAGGATCTAACGCTGAAATTGTAAGCGGATATATTACTTTAGGTTTATAGATTTCAATTAACTTCAACTTAGGCCTAATAATGACGCGATGATGCCCGATGTTCGTTAAGCTCGTTATAACGCATTGTGTGGCTCTTCTCTGGAACGTCTTCCTGTGTTTGTCGAACGGGCGTTATCTCTGTCTAACACCGACGGGTCAAACTGGCCGCTGCGACTATAAGTTCGCAGCAGATTACGCAAATGATAATTCTTACCTCCACGACGCGTGCGGCGTCTTCTTAGATAGGCGGAAGTTGAAGGGTGGATTACGTCCTGGAGACAAAATTAAGCGTGCAATTGTGATGCACCTCTCTCAATTTTGTATTCTGGACGGAACACGACAAGCGTGCAATTGTGATGCACCTTTCTTATCGTTGGAACAGGATAGAGATGACAAGCGTGCAATCGAGATGCATCTCTCTTGTCTTAGAGCAGAAAGGATCGAACAAAGGTGCAATCAAAATGCACCTTTCTTGTTCAAAATAAGGAGTAGTAGAATGAAGCCAGAAATTACGACAATGAAATAAACAAAGATTTATATGTGTATATGTATATTAAAATTATACACCTATTCTTGAACTAAGAAAGGTTAAAATATATTTAAAGTCTCTTATCATGCTAATTTGTGAGCCTCGCGTCTTGACTATAAGAATATTTTAACACCAGGTCCTCGATTATAGTGAAATATTCTAAGTCCCGACTGTACTGAAATATTCTAAGTCCCGAATGAAATATTCTAAGCAGAGTGGACTGTACTGACCGAGATTCTGAATCTAAATGCTCTTCTGCCGGTCGCTTCGGCCGTTTTTATACTCTTCAAGAAGTGCTGACGCTGCACTGTCCCACGGCTCCGTCGTTCAACGGCTCTGGCGGTCAACGGTTTCGCGCTCGCTCGGTTCTCGCGGTCGCGAGGCGTGCCTTTTTCCTGCGCGTGTCTTATCTTTACCGCGACCGTCCGCTCGCTCCAGACCAGCGCTCTTGGTCTTTACACGCAAGTTTTGTCGTGAGAAAAAAAATATTAAAAGAATATTAGCGCCGTCTACTTAATAAATACTTATATCACTATTGTTACATAGATCTAATGTTCTGCTTTGAATACGAGATTGGGAGTACAATAATGTTAATAACGTATACGCTTAATGCGCCATTACAACTTTTTTCTATCAATTATATCGCCCGTGGTGACAAAAACGTTTACTGAATAATGACGGTACTGGGTACTAACGACGGTATATTACCAGCCATGGTATATTACCGACCATGGTACATTATCGACCATGGTATATTTAACACGTTCGCGACGGGTTGTACCCAGAGATGCCAGTTTGCGGACGCTAGCAGCATGCTCAGCAAGTAGAGGGGATACACAGACGAAACGCACACAGGCAAACAGCCGTGTACGTGTTCGCTCAGCGCCTCGGCGAGTGGCTGCTTGCTTGTGTGCGTGTCCCCTCCACTTGCTGCAGCATGTTGCTAGCGTCCGCAAACTGGCATCTCTGGTTGTACCACCGGTGGTACATTCTTGTCTGTCCCATGGGGAGGGATGAGCCATTGGTAGTACATACAGAATTGTCCTATAAGGCGGGCTGAGCCACCGGTGGTACATGAGCATGTGTGTTTTTATTTCGATTGTTTTATGCACAAAAAATAGACAATGGTCAAACAAGTAGTATATGATTAATTTGAATTACCCCGCCAGATGGGAGAAAGTACCAAAAACAGCGCCGCCCCAAAGCGGAGACATAAAAATCAGGGCCCGTCGCGAACGTGTTAAAGCTGGTACCTTACCGACTAGCGTATAATCATGAAGAACAAAACAGAATAAAATAAAATAAAAAAAAGAAAACTGGATATAAGAATACTTAATACATCTACGTCCAACTGGATATAAAAATACTTAATACATCTACGTTCACGGATGTGACAAAGAAGTTTCCTAGATCAACGAATGTGAAAGAAATTCGTCAATTTTTAGGTTTCGTTGATTACTATAAAAAATTTATCCCTTTGTTTTCAAAATTGGCCAACCCGGTGACCGATCTATTGAAAAAAGAAGCAAGCTACGGTTGGACGTACCGATAGGAAGATGCGTTTACACAGATGCGCAATGGTTTTTGCAAAGAACCTATCCTCTCCTGCAATAATCCGATTTCGCCAGACCATTAAATGTCACAACGGATGCGTCGAGATATGCTGTTGGAGCGGTGCTCAGTCAAGGACTCATCGGCAAGAACCTACCAATAGCTGATTGGGGTGATACTCTATTGACCACAGTACGATTCGACACCGCTCGATTCGACACAGATTTATTCGACACGAAAT
>NW_018021321.1:8449-12267 GCF_002006095.1 Pseudomyrmex gracilis | reverse complement strand
TGGTCGGATAAAAATTGCACCAGAGTACCAAGGTGGGTTGATTACATCAGATGTGCACAACGTCTGCACCCACAAATAGCGAATGATCCAAAGCGGGTCAGACAGCTAACAGATAATATCGCGATTAACATGTTGGTTAGGACAAAGGAGGAAGTAGAGTTACTCCTTACACCGGTAGAAACTGATCAAACGGCTAGATTCGCGTTAAAAAGTCAGGCGGTACTGTCGACTAGTAAGGACGTAGTAAGCGCGAAAAACTTAAGTACCGAAAAGAACGGGGTTGGTCGTAACGATTCGATACTTGTGGTAGGTGGCAACAATAGCGGTAGACGGTCACTAACGTGCAGCAATCCCAGTAAAGTGTCCCAAGAACCGGGTAAACAGACAAAAGTTTTTCACCCCGCAAGTAGTGTTCAGGACGGATGTAAAGTAAGTCGCGAGGACCCGACGCAAGTTCAAAAGTCAAGCCCACAACCGAACGAAACAATCGTTAAAAGCGACAGTAGCCTAGGTACTAATAAACAAATTAGTGCGCGGTCCTGTCACGGTAGTACCCTACAAGACAAAGTGATCTTGTTTAACAGTAAAAAACGCGTCAGATCAAAAAGTGAGCCTAAGTACAAGCCAAAGATTGAGGTAAACTCCGTTAGTAAAAACATTGGTGTAAATCTAATGGTAGTCCCTATAACCGACAAAGACGCGATAAAGACGAAGTTGAACGTTGAAACTAACGTTAATAAAGCATTAGAGTCAAAAGTAATAAACCGCAGTAATGTGGCGGACAAACAAAGACCGGTGTTAAAGATAAGTTGCCCAAGTGGCAAGGTCGAGTACTTTACGCAAGTCCATGGCAAGCTGTTCAACACCAAACGAGACGACAATGACCAACCACAAAGCAATGACGGAACTAAAGTCTACTCCGAAGAGGCAAAAGAACCAGCGAACCGAGGAAGTCAATCCTTCAGTAACAGAGGACAAATTTTCGTCTACATTCGGGACGAGGTTCTACCGGCACGGGAGGACAAACAGACGGAGGTTCATGCTAAGCAGGGGTCAGACCAAGCGGATCGAGAGCGGATACCAGGAAAGGCAAGAAAAGATCGCAGTACTAACACGACCGGCAGTAAGGCTGTAAAGATACAAGATGAACACGACAGTATAACAAAAGACGTCGTCGGTAAAGCGACAAGTAATAAAGATCTGGGACCAGAGAAAATTGGTTACTATCATCAGATGGAAGATCATAAATCAGCGGTGGACGTAGATATCACCAATGAAGAAAAAATAATTATGAAAATAAGAACAGTCAAAAATGGGGTTCAGTACNTCAAACAAAAGCAGGGAAAACCATCCATAGATAAACAAGACGAAGGATGTCAACCTCCAAGCAAAGTAAGAACTGAAGTCTGCTCAGAGGATGCTGATGAATCGACGGATCGAAGGAGTCAATCTACCAGTAAAGGAGAAGACACTTCAACAAAAGGTCAGAACAAGGTTCTACACGCACAAGAGAACAAACAGGCGGAAGTTCAAGCAGAGCAGGTGACATACCATGCGGATCGGGGATGGAAACCAAAGGAAGAATGGAAAGACCCAGACAAGAACATCACAAGTAAACAAGTTACGGATGACCAAAAGATCTACAAAAAGTCCAAGCAGTCGGACTGGATCATTAATTATTGGTCAACAGTTGAAACAGTGAGACAAAACATACTGTTCCGTGAGGAAGTGTGGACAACAGACACACATACAATATGGACAGTGAAACAATTTAAAACATTTTGTATACAAGCCAAAACTTTTAATCAAACAATTAGTGTAAAAACGTTTAAAGTGCTTTTAAAGACCAAAAACGTAAATAAACTTGTGAAAAATTTCCGCAGGTTTAAGCGAACAAGATGGAAAGTACCATCAGACCCACATCGAAGTTCGAGGTGGATATATCGGAAGAAGGATCCAGACAAAAGTGGATTCCGGGACAAGGGACCCAGGCGAACGAGACCTAGGACAAAATACAAAAACCTACCACGTCTTGGGAAGGCGAGCCGGCGTACCAACGCGGGACCTGACAGCATCCCAGAGGACGGTGAAGGGTCAAGTTTTAGGCAGAGGTTCAAGGGTTTGTTGGAAAACACAGCGATTGAACAAAGTTCCTTCAAGGAAGGCTCTTTTTCGAATCGCTGGTTTGGCGGGGGTTGTGTGACCTGACCCCAAGGGAGGACTTTCACACAGACTCCGGATTGGCGAGGGTTGTCACCTGACACCCCTGGGGGGACCAACAAGGACGAGGTGACGCGGGGTCACGAAGCGAAGCATCACACATCGTGAACGAACAAACCTTTTATTTTAGTTTTAGCGCTTCGTTGGTTTTTATTTTGTAGTTGTAGTTTGGATAAGCAAGCAACGTTGTTTTATTTTGTTTTGTGCGAACACAGGGTGCGACCTGTGCCGTTTGTTTGTGAGTAGTTAGCGTACTGTTAGTTTTGGTTTTATTTTAAGTTACCGTGAAGCGGAGACACTAACGTAGTTCACGTTAGTTAAGAGTTTGGTTTGCAGAGGTCGGAACCTTGGACATAAGAGAAAAGGGTAAGACAAAACACACATACAACACTCATACATCACATGTACGCAATTTAAACCCTTAAGCTAAACTTTCACACATAACACATATAAACCCAAACACACACTTAAGGGGCCATACACACATCAGACAACTACGTCACACACACACATCACGCACACGAAGTTAGAGGCCTTAAGCCACAAGTTGGAGTCACNCCACACACATACTAGTACACTTGGTTAAGGAGCCGTACATATGCCAAACAACAAGATAACCCATACACATTGCATACACGCAGTTACAGACCTTAAGTAGAACTTTTCATACACAACACATATAAACTCAAACACACAGTTAAGGAACCGTGTATACGTCAAACAGCAAAGCAACACATACACATTATANACACACAGTTGGAGGCCTTAAGCCGTAAATTTTGGTTTATACCGTACAAATAGGAAAACACATGCATAAGAAAAAAATCACACACCACACGATTAGACAACATTCACACATCACACACACCAAATTTTGTCAGTTAATTTACACATTTAGTTTTCATCACATACAAACTAAAATACAGAGTTAGGAAAACATACATACACCACGCACACAAAGGAGACACACACAACTCACACACCGAGCAACAGCTCTTATGTCCAGAGTTGAAGTGGTAATGAGAGAAACTGCGCATGCGCGTGGGGCGCTACTTCGCGGCGGCGGAGTAGGAGTTTGGGAAAGAAGGCGCGCAGCGTCGAGAGATAGTCAGTCGTACAATGATGCTTATAGCGTGCGGATGCGTCGCGAATACTAAGCAAAGAAAAATCATTATACACTCGAACAAAAGAAAAGTTAATCACAATTTCTTTGTTTTATTTTAAAAGACAGTTATTACGAGTACAAAGAGTAGAGGTACAAAACTGATTGCGTGCGGATGTATCGCGAATATTATTCAGTTATATANTAAGAAAGGTTTTATATGTGCATATTATTATATAAAGATACAGTTATCAGTGAAATAATAAAGACAATAGTTATCATATATAAAATAAATAAACTGAGTAATAGTTATATACTTACCTGTGTTATTCCTGGTATCCTGGAGGCGTTGTCCCGATCCACATACGTCCGGAGGTTCCTGGAAAAGAAAAACAATATTAGTTCCTTGGTAATTGGAGGGAAAATTACCTGGCGACCGTGCAGAGAGGCGTAATTCGTGAGTACCCGACCAAATTCAATAATAACACCGGTCACA
>NW_018021321.1:3141-8387 GCF_002006095.1 Pseudomyrmex gracilis | reverse complement strand
GTGTCGAATCGTACGGTGTCGAATAATTTCGTGTCGAATCGTACGGTGTCGAATAATTTGGTGTCGAATCGTACGGTGTCAAATAAATCTGTGTCCAATAATTTGGTGTCGAATCGATCGGTGTCGAATCGTACTGTGGTCAAACGGAACACGCTTGCTGATTGCTTCAGGCTACTTAATAATGCTGAACAAGATTACTCCACTGTGTAACGAGAACTGTTAGCTATCACTTACGCCGTGCATTATTTCCGTCCCTATCTATACGAAAAGAAGTTCACTTTTGCAACGGACCGCAAATCACTAGTGGGGCTGCACTCTGTCAAAGATCCGACATCTCGTCTCGACAAGTGGAGATTGAAACTGGCGGAGTACACTTATAAAATGTATAAAGCCAGTACTGCTAACGTCAACGACGACGCCTTGTCAACAAATCCGCCAAATATAACAGCAACTGTTTTACCGTTGACGTGTGGAGAAGACAGCTTGTCGGAAAAATCGGTATTCAACGCTGGGACCGAGGCGTGAGAACGATCAACAAACGCCACGACTTCTATACAAAACTGCGGAAGATTTTTAAGTCAACGCAAAATGCTTGATTTATCGCTGTTTCCAAAAACTGATTTGCAAAAACCATCCAAACTAGAAGAAGTCATCGACAGCATGTGTCACGTCCCGACATTTTTCCCGCCCCTTTCGTCCGCAATGACATTAAACTACGGAAGCGTCGTCCGCAATGACGTTAAACTATAGATTTAGTAATACTACTGTGATCAAAAAGTAAGGTGAAATTGTCATTTAAAATTCCCGGGCATTAAGAAGGCAGGTAATTTTTTTTTCCTAGGTTGGTAGGACTGTCTCTAATATATGCCAAGCGTCTGTTTGTCAAAAGGTTTAATTATCTCCGAGTTACACGTGTTTTTGTAAACAATCAAAAGTGAATTTTTTGATTATTACAATGGGTGATTTTGTTGAGCAAAGAACTTGCATCAAATTTTGTTTGCGGAACGAATATTCTTGTGCGGACACGTTGACAATGTTGCGGAAGGCCTTTGGTGATCAAACTATGGAACAAAAAAACGTTTATAAGTGGTACAACGAGTTCAAAGCGGGCCGAGAACGCGTTGAAGACGAACCACGCTCTGGACGACCATCAACGTCTACCGACGAGGGCCACGTCCAAAAAATCAAAGATTTGGTGCCAAACTGTCAACAAAAAATATTATTTGAACGTTATGCGTCGTTTGCGTGAAGCTATTTGTCTGAAACGGCCGGAATTATGAGCGAACAACTCTTGGTTCCTTCATCACGAGAATGCAGCGGCTCACACTGCATTGGTTCTTCGCGACTTTTTTGCCAAAAACTCGACTCATATCGTTCCGCAACCACCGTATTCGCCTGATTTGGCTCCGTGCGACTTCTGGCTATACAGCAAACTCAAAAGGCCAATGCGGGGACGCCGTTTTGACACGATTGAGGAGATAAAAACCGAATCGAAGAAGGCTATACCGAAAAAAGACTATTCCGACTGTTTCGAGGACTNGAAAAAGCGTTGGCATAAGTGCATTGTATCTGGGGGGATTACTTTGAAGGGGATGAAATTGATTTGGATGAATAAATAAAAAATTTACATTTTATAAACAAATTCACCTTACTTTTTGATCACAGTAGTATATATTTAAATCAATATTTAATCAATATACAATAATCACAGAATAAGTATGCCATAATCATAATTTGTAAGTCTCTTGTAATGCGTAAGTCTAGTTTTGTGCATCTAAATGTAAGTCTGTTGTAAGCAAGTCAAGTCTGATTAGTCAAATATCAAAGTTCAAGCGTTCTGGTTGGTCGAGAATTTAAAATCGTTGTTTAAGACACTCTGGTCTACAGAAACAGTATTCAGTCTCAGTTTCAGTTAAACAAATCACTGTAGAAACGGTGTTTAAAATGAGAAACGCTCTGATTGGTCAATCACTCTAATAATAAGTATTCCGATTGGTCAAAGGTTTTATCTGTTATTTTAATGTCTTTAGAAAGTTACGTACATTAAACTCTTTCTAAAAATTCATTCAAGAAACCGATCTGCAAAGAACTAAGTTTTTGATTAGTTGAGAAATTCGATGATCTTTATGCGATGATCTGGAAGCGCTACTCCAATAATAGAAAAGAAAAGCCGAAACCTTTGTATTCTGCCAAGGCAGGAATTTCAAAGTTATTGCGCTCTTGAGATTAGGGCGAAGCGAGGCGCCGCGATGTCGCCGACGAGTTATCGTATCTGTAAACGTAAACATAGTCCCTTTTCGCGACTCTCGCTTATCTTTGCGCGTTGAAAAAGAACAAGTAGCGACGAGATACGCAATTAGAAACTCGCAACGACCTAACACACTCGCAAGCGACGTTAGAGAGAGTTTTTTGTAAAAGGAGAGAAGAGACCGATATCGGTCGCTTGTTGAAGTTGTATAATAAATTCATCGAAGCAAAAGAAGAGTCCATTTCTTCCGCTCGTGTCTCTTGAAGCATTCTTTCCTAAAGGTTACACGGACGAATATTCCACACGCAACATTTAGTCCTTCGAGCCGGATTATTCAGTATCTACGACATCAGCGTAGCCGCAACCACCGGTTTCGTCGAGATTGTTTTATCTCAGCAACGAACGACTCGGAACCACCTCGGACATTGTTCAACCAGCGACTACGCACGCACCACGCGCACAAGGTTACAGCCGAGGAGGTTACGTCGAAGAGTTCGCTCGATTCCTAAAGACCCAACGGACTTCGGGGCTGCGTATCCGACGCCTTTGCCTTGCAGGGAGGACGTCCAGCAATCACGCCGTGTTCCAGACGCCGCGCAATCAGCTTATAAGGTAGGGGTAACATTTCAGTAGTCGTCGCCAGCCAAACGATTTTCTCGGGTACGCGAGTTTGTTTTGCCGTGTCAAAATGTCTACCAAAGAAAACCCCGTCGTGTTGAAAAAACAGCGCGCTATCAGTAAAGGGTCTTGTACGAGAATTAACACGTACGTAGATGCGATTACTAGTCCCACCCCGATAGTAGTGGCTCAACTCGAGGAGCAAAAAAAAAAGGTTAGACAGTTATTGGTCCGAGTATAACCAAGTGCAAATGCGGTTGGAGATGCTCGATGATGCCGAGGCCGAGGACCGTTTTACGTTCGAGGAGGCTTTCTATGCCTTGTCGGCTAAAATTTGAGAGTTATTAAGTTTGCCAATACGCAGTGCTGACGCATCTTCTCGGTCGGTAACACTCCACGAACCGCCGGAATCTTTGACGTACGTGCGTTTGCCGAAGTTAGATCTTCCGTCGTTCTCGAGCAAATACGACGAGTGGTTTCCGTTCTTTAATATATTTAATACAGTCATACATTCTAATGCATCTCTTAGCAAGGTGCAAAAGTTTCAGTACCTGAGGGCTTCCCTAACCAACGAGGCAAAGAATATAGTAAACTCCTTGGAAAAATTAAACGCGAATTACGATGTCGCATGGCAACTGCTCAAGGAACGTTATGACAATCAACAAGTTATCGTTCAAAATCATATCAAGGCGATCACGGAACTACCGTTGATAAACAAAGAAAACTACGCTGAACTACGACAGATCGCGGACGGAGCCGCGAGACACCTACACGCCTTTCAAGCATTGAAACGCCCAGTTGACCAGTGGGACGACTTGCTAATCCACGTCCTCAGCTCAAAGCTCGATTCACGTACATTACGCGAGTGGCAGTCGTCTCTTACGGGCACTGAATTACTTACCCTCAAACAGTTTTTTGCCTTTTTTACGCATCAATGCCAAATACTCGAGGCTACCGACAAATCGAGCGTTTCAAATGCAAGAAGTGTTAACAGTCGCACGCGTTCGCAATCGAGTTCTAAACAACAAGCGTCTTGCGTCGCGACAGTCAAACCTAAGTTCAGTTACTGCCAGGGCAAACATTCTATTTATTATTGTAAGGGCTTTTTAGGACTCCCAATATCACAGAAGATATCGAAAGCTCGCTGCCAAAAGATGTGCCTCAATTGCTTGCGATCCTCTTCCCACGTCTCAAGCAAATGTACGTCAAGAAGTTGTAAAGTTTGTCAAGCAAAATACAATACGGTGCTTCACGCAACGGCTACATCTGCAAATACCTCGGACCACAGCGCGGACAGCAGTGAAGGGTCTCCAACGGTTAGTCAGGTAGGCACCTCTGTCACTAGCGCATTTAGTTTGATTGGAGGCAATTACGTCATGTTGTCTACGGCTGTTGTTTACGCGTGTGATAGTCAAGGTTCACCAACGCCATGTTGCGCATTGCTAGATTGCGGTTCGCAAGCAAACTTTATGTCAAAGGGTCTAGCAAACCGTCTCAGCTTGAAGCCGGAGTACCTAAACCGAAGTGTATATTTCTGGCGTAAGCGGCATTACCGCAACTTCTACGCAAGTAGTGCAAGTTAAAATACAGTCTCGATTAAGTTCGTATGCAAATTCTATCAGTTGCATTGTTACAGATCGTGTGACCGAAAAACTCCCAGCGTTCACTCTGAAGCGCGGAGCGTTAGACCTTCCACGCAATCTCCGGTTGGCCGATCCGCAATTTCATGTTTCGTCTGAAGTGGATCTCTTGCTCGGAGCAGAGATATTTTGGGACTTGCTGTGCGTGGGCAGATCAGGGCTTCTAATAAGCATCCAACGTTGCAGAAAACGTTGCTAGGATGGGTTCTTGCAGGTCGATTTTATGATTCGACTCAACCACCACCCAAAATACACTCGTGTCATGCCGTCGTAACGAATGTTCAGTTGCACGAGCAGCTGAGTCGCTTCTGGCAACTAGATCATAATTTCGAACAAGTAAACAGTTACACTATTAACGAGAACCTGTGCGAACAACATTTTTTAACCCATTTGCATCATAAGCGCATATATGTGCGCATTTTGCCTGACCACTATCACCAGAGCGCATATATGCGCGCATTTTACTTAGGCATTTATCATCAAAGCGCATATTGCCTTGATCACTTTAAATATTATCACGTTGTGCAAAATAATTAGATTCCATTTCGTTTATTTTTGTGAATCTATAATGAAGTAAAAATTCTTTATGGTAAATGTACAGAAAAGGTCACCCCCCTCCGATTTCAATGAGCTTGACATATGTTGTCAAGGACACCTTCCTGAGTAACAATCCGTAAATTTTAGCCGTCGCTCGTTGTTAATAAAAAAGTTATGAACAATTGAAGTTTGAAAACTAAGGC
>NW_018021321.1:0-2611 GCF_002006095.1 Pseudomyrmex gracilis | reverse complement strand
TTCAATTGTTCATAACTTTTTTATTAACAACGAGCGACGGCTAAAATTTACGGATTGTTACTCAGGAAGGTGTCCTTGACAACATATGTCAAGCTCATTGAAATCGGAGGGGGGTGACCTTTTCTGTACATTTACCTTCTTTATTTATGCTATATTGATTTTATTTTTCATATTTTGTAACATTTTCATTAAAATTTAAATACAGTAAAAAAAATTTTGGTGATAAGAACGAATTTTTGACTTTTCTTTGTGATGCAAATGGGTTAAAGAATGTAACTCGGAACCCAAAGGATAGGTTCGTAGTCAAACTGCCCATCAAAGAGCAGGTGTTACACAGGCTTGGAGATTCACGTGACACCGCATTAAGCAATTGAGGAGTCTGGAAAGACGCTTTCAACGTGATTCGGATCTTAAAGATCAGTACACATGGTTCATCAAAGAGTATTTGTCGTTGGATCATATGTGGCTTCTCGATTCACAATCCGTTGACGATTCCATGTCCTGCTACCTACCGCATCACTGCGTGTACAAGGTCACAAGTCAGTCACGCAAACTACGCGTTGTGTTTGACGGGTCCTGCAAGACTAGCAGCGGCGTGTCTTTAAATGATGCTTTCATGATCGGTTCGGTTGTGCAACAGGACTTAATGTTTATACTAATTCGGTTTCGCAGTTTCCGTTACGTCTTCACGGCGGACATAGTAAAAATGTACCGTCAAATTTTGTTAGACTCTTCGCAAACGCGTCTGCAGCGAATCCTGTGGCGCGAAAATCCTAACGACAGAGTCGACGCCTACGAGTTGACTACGATCACCTACGGTACTTTGTCTGCGTCTTATCTGGCTACACGATGCTTGTTGCATTTAGCCAAACAGCATTCTTCTCAGTTTCCCGTTGGTTCAACCCGCGTCATATGGGATTTTTACATGGACGATCTGCTCACCGGAGCGGACTCTTTGTTCGAAGCCAGGCTAGCTTGAGACGAAATCGTAAAGTTGTTACAGCTGGGGTTGTTCGAATTGAGCAAATGGGCGTCTAATTGCCCGGAATTGCTCGAGAACCTGGAGGATCGAGGCCGAGAACTTGTCATAAAAGATGAAACAGATTCGTATATTTTAGGGGTTCAATGAAATCAGGTCACAAACACGTTCCACTTTTCTTATGAGCTAGGTTCGACATGTGACGTTGCGTCTAAGCGCACGATTTTATCCCAAATTGCAAGGTTGTTCGACTCGCTGGGCCTTTTGGGGCCGGTCGATGTTATTGCAAAAATAATACTTCAGGATCTCTGGCAGGCGGGCGTTCAGTGGGACGAGTCCGCACCTCAGGAGATCCATACTCGCAGGTCCAGACTTAAGTCTCAGTTGACCAGTTTGAACCAGCTGCAGGTTTCCCGTGGTGTCAAGTTCAGGTCAGATCTGCAGTTACACGGGTTCTGCAATGCCAGTCAACGAGCGTACGAGGCCTGCGTGTACGTTCGTACTCGGCTCGAACCAAACGAGTGTCGTTCCGAGCTGCTGTGCTCAAAGTCTCGAGTCGCACCGCTCAAGGCGGTGTCTTTGCCACGACTCGAGTTGTCCGCCGCGTTGCTGCTAGCTCGGTTGATAGTCAAGGTCGGTGAAGCCCTGAGTTTAACTTCGGCGCAGGTCTTTCTCTGGTCGGACTCCACCATCACTTTGAACTGGATAGCTTCGCCGTTCAGAAAGTGGACGGTGTTTGTGGCAAATAGAGTCGAGGAGATACAGCGTCTAACCGAGGTTAAGGATTGGCGTCATGTAGCTTCGCACAATAATCTTGCTGATCATTTATCGCGCGGATTAGATCCTCACAAACTGTCTAGTGCGTCGTTGTGGTGGCATGGGCTCTCCTTCTTACAAACAAAGGAGGAACATTGGCCAGATACCAATTTTCAGCGATTAAAGGACAATATACCCGAACAAAGAGTAGTAGTTGCCACCGTAGCCGTAGTTAAAAATTACGTCGTCAACGAGCTTCTAGTCAGGGTCTCTAGCCTCAACAGGGCGTGTCGTGTCGTGGCTTATTGCTTAAGGTTCTTCAAGGCGCGACGACCGACCACGCCCACCAAAATCGTGTCCTACGAGGAGGCGTCGTTCGCGCTAAAAGTCATGTGCAAAACGGTGCAGGCCCTGGCATTCCCTGGTGAAGTCAAGGCGCTGACTAGAGGAAACAACGTTAACGCCCGTAGCAACATACTTTCGCTAGCTCCGTTTGTAGACGAAGCTGGTTTGTTGCGAGTAGGTGGCAGAGATGCCAGTTTGCGGACGCTAGCAACATGCAACAGCAAGTGGAGGGGATACGCACACAGGCGAACAGCCGTGTACGTGTGCGCTCGGCGCTTCGGCCAGCTTCGAGCAGTAGAGAGAGTCGGACATATATAACCGCTCTCTTTCTTTCGCTATTGCTATAGCTATAGCTAACTGCCAGCCGCGAGAAGCGTGCCTAGTTGCTAGCCCGTTTCTTATGCGTGGCTTATGATATGTTCCTTCTCTCTTTCTCTTTCTCTTACTCTCTCATACTTACATGGGCTGCGTTTCGATCTTCACTGCCGGTACTGCAAATCTACAGCACATGTGACGTAAAGTATAGATTTG
>NW_018021320.1:50890-55264 GCF_002006095.1 Pseudomyrmex gracilis | reverse complement strand
CGAATAAATCTGTGTCCAATAATTTTGTGTCCAATAATTTGGTGTCGAATCGATCGGTGTCGAATCGTACTGTGGTCAAACGGAACACGCCCGCCAGGTTGCATCCCGAGTAATTTAGATTCGCATTTAAGACTCGAAAAGGAACCAACGAACGAGAAGCCGTTGAACAAACAATAGCAAGAAACGTTCGTTGGCTTGGTTACGACACCGAAATCTTGCTCAACCGCGCAGTTGACGCTCATATCTTTTTGGGTCACTGTGCCGGGAGTAGACACGCAAGTGTCTTGTGTCAGTTACGTCTCTTCTCAAGGGCCCGACCGTTACCGTAGACTTAGGACGTAACAGTATCCACACCCAGCAAACATCACGTGTCAGCACGCCGTGAAAATCATGCCATGTGAACAATATGTTGGTACAGTGCTGTTCTGTGATGACACGCGTTGTATGCTAACAAAATGATATCATAGCGTGCTGAGGTAAGCATTGCAGGAGGACCGACAGATGTCGCTACTTTTAATTTGGTGATTCTCCGGCTCAATCTCTTCTTTCCCTCTGCTTATCTTTTCCTTTTGTCTTGAAGTCAGCTTTAGCATTAAGATCTTGTTTATGCGGGTAATAACCGTTTACTTATATACATATTATTATTATACATACTTATTATTATTATACATATTCGGCTATTTTGTAAACAGAAACATCGAAATCAAATAATTTATCGGTTTTTATATAAGATAACGGTTATTGTCCGCACAAACAAGGCTATACTGTGTTGTGAAAAAGGTGCATTTTGCAATTTGTGCTCGGCAAGTTGGATATATAATTATATTGAATATATAAAGTAAGTATACACCTACACACACATACACACACATATATATGTAATGGTTTCATATATTTGGCTTCTATACACATTTTAACATAAATGTGTAAGTACATGCATGAATATGTGCAACTTTCTACAATATTTTTAATAAGGTAGTGATATTTCTACATATAACCTCTTCAAAATCTTTTAGTTGGTGTATCAGTTTTACAGTCGAACAAAAGACGAGGCTACACTATATTGTACGAAGGAAGGTCTACGTGCATTTCTGCAATTCTGTGCTCAGCAATTTGGATATATATTCTATTGGATATATAAAGTAAGTACACACACACATTTATAATTTTATATATTTGGCTTATATACACATTTTAACATAAATGTGTACATAAATATGTGCAAATTTCTATTTTCAATAAGTTAATGATATTTCTACATATAACCTCTTCAAAATCTTTTAGTTGGTGTGCACCAGTTTGAAAATGTACAAAATACAAAAAATCCGTTCTCGCAAAATTATACATAACGTTTCGCAAAAATATAAACAAACACTAACATCCGTACTCATAGTCCTTCCTTATCTCAAGTATGAAGGACGCCTCTATTGAGGATCCCTTGAATCTCCAAGGCAGCCTTGTTTCATAGACAAACCTCGAGCCTCCCTTCTACAAGGAAGATATTCTAGCCATATTCTAGGAATTTTAAGTGACTTGGCATGGCAACATGACAAGTCACTCGATTTTCTTTTACGTTCTCGCCCAAAAAACATCTTGTTATTACAAAAACAAACTCAAGACTTACTGCCATAATGGAGAAAGAAAATAGTGCACATTATACGGAAAAAGAAAGATTACTTTTAGTTCAGCTGATCTCCAAAAAGCCAGCAATAGAAAATAAAAAAACCGGAAGTGCTGCCTTGAAAAAAAGGCTGACGCGTGCAAAAGAATTATTCAAAAATACATTAGCCAAGAGTGTACCACGTTCCACTAAACAATTAAAGAAATGCTGAAACAATATGAAACAAAAGTAACTATAGAATAATTGTTACTTTCTCTTTGTTATTGGTTTGTTCTTTTCTTTTTCAATTTAAAGTGAAAAAGATAAATCTGAACTGGTGCAGCTAGTTCAATAAAAAAGAACAAACCAATATATGCATTTCTCATTTTAGAAAACAAAAATTAAATTCAGCTTACCGACACAAACGGCTGATGACATGTGGAAGTCCTGCGCCAGTAGAACCAAACGACCCAGTAATGGCATTTATAGATGCTACAACTTCAGACGTGGACGTTGAAATTCCTTGTGCATACGATAGTACTGCGTTGTTTGAGAAAAACCGCAGTAAGCAATATAGACATATACATAGAATATTATTATTCTATGAAGTCCCTATAACTTGTTTCCTTCACTTTTCAGATAATGTAAAAATAGAATCTATAGCCACAGACAAAGAAATGATATATGACAAAAATGACGAAGATGATTATGTAAATACAATAGAAATACCGGATAATTCTGATCCTTAATCACATGCGACCATATACATCAGATGATACTTTGTCAACAAATAAAAAATTAGAGGTAATGAGAAAGTTTATGAATTAACTTCGTATTATTTACTAACATTAAGGAATATTAAGTAAAGATATATTACGCTAATTGCGTCGGTGATACAGCGGACCTATCGTTATTAATCACGTTGCGCGTTAATTTCATAAGTTACACAGTTAAATTACGATTACTTTTACAAAAAAATGTACATATGTATTTAAGCAACATTGAGTGCATCCAGAATCATAATCTTGTAACGATGCATATCGTTACGGCCGGGACCGACCATCCGTCCCGACCTAAAACGCGGCGCTTAGCGCCAAATAAACACTTGAAATTAGCGTATATTAAATACACGCCTAACACGTAATACTTTAAATTAAAATTCTAAACTCAAACTAGTATTTATTAAAAAATGTATTTTATTTTTAATATAAAACATTTTATTTCTACAAAACCTACGTTACAAAAAAAGTGATATAAAAAAGTAGCACCAAGTACACTCCGTGTACATTTAAAGAAAGTAGTAAAAACATTATAAAAAAATAAAAAGTATAAAATTATTATATATGTATCAATAGGTAGACTTTGCCTTTCGTAAAAAGTCGAAATATAAAAAATAATTAAGGCAAAAAAACTTGGCGTGGCTGCACCAAAACTATAGCAGACATGTTTTATCTGTGTACGTGCGAGCTATTGTCAATTTATTTTATGTCATATATGTAACTATGAAAACTAAACCAATCAGCATTGCACTAAAAGTAAAATTCTTACATTAACAAATGAAAACTTAATAAGATTTTCACTTTTACTCGTCTGGTTTAGAGAGAACAATGCTATTTCTCTAAAAGTATTTATATAAAATAAATCTTTTATGGTTTAGAGAGAACAATGCTACTTTTCTGAAAGTATTTATATAAAATAAATCTGTTACTTTTATCTTGACGATTCTATGTGTGTACATGAAAATAAAAACTTTGTTATAATTGACTTAGAGTATATAATACTTTGTTTAAATATGCTAAAGAATATGAAAATTACAAAATTTATTAATACTGTAACGGTAAAACACAAGTACCGATTTTATATAGGGAAGACCGGGGCTAGTTGTGACACGGAGTTAGTTGTCAAACTGCTATTATCTTGCTTACTAAATCTTGGAAAATATTCTCCTTTTTATTGTAAGTTGCTACTAGTTGTGTTAGTAACGTACAAAAGAACTTTTCTTAAAAACATTATATATGATATTTACGAGCACTTTTGTAAAACTGGATATGGCAAGTAGATTTTTCTGATCTCGATTCTTTAGTAATTTCATTGGTTTTAAAAGTTTTAATTGCAATTTTATCTTATGTATAGGAAATATAGTAGTTTTACATAAGTTTTCCTATATTTATTTAATCGTCATCGTATCGCAGTTTATAATTATAATATCTTTTATTTAAAATGAACGTTTGAGTTAAGTTGACTCAAATTGAGACCGGATAAGTTGTCACACGGTAAGCATGCGCGAAGAAGTATTCGGAGTGATTGTTATGTGTCGTTATAACTTTTTCAGTACCTGTCATTGTTTGTTTTTTTTTATTAAAGATTAGATTACTAATTATGTTTTATAGGTTTTAACTGATTTAATATTGTGAAATCATTTAAATTTGTTTTATATATATATGATTATTAATATTGTATAAATACTTTATACTTAATGTATAATGTTATGTACTCTCAATATATTTAATAAAAAAAGAAACAAAAATTTTATATCTTGTTATTTCTCTGTATAAAAGACATGTGACAATTAACCCTGGGTATAAGACAGGTTGACAAATCTGCGCGATTGTACTTAACATTAAAATACTCATATCTTATTGAAGCTCGATAAGTTACTAAACTAAGAAATAATACGGTCATCCGAGCCGATCGCAGGATGTTGTGCGGAAAAATTGTGTATATATATATATATATGCATATATATATATTTTGTTCGCGTGTAAATTTTTAAC
>NW_018021320.1:36874-48260 GCF_002006095.1 Pseudomyrmex gracilis | reverse complement strand
AAAAATTTACACGCGAACAAAATATATATATATGCATATATATATATATATACACAATTTTTCCGCACAACATCCTGCGATCGGCTCGGATGACCGTATTATTTCTTAGTTTATTAAAATACTCTTTTGTGTAAAGATATATAAAAATAATATTTGTTTTTTTTTTAAAGCTAAAGGATGTGACTATTATATAATGTACCTAATATAACATAATATTGCGTACATTTTTTTTTCTTTTACAATCTCTTTTGGATGTTACTTTGTGCCCCGGTCTCCCCTATAACAGTAATGCTTCAAAAAAGATAGTGTTTAATAAAACATTACTGATTAGTTATCATCAGATTCATGCACACGTTCATGACAAATTTATTCATTGACTGAAGTGCAGCCACGCCAAGTTTTTTTGCCTTAATTATTTTTTATATTTTAACTTTTTACNAAAGGCAAAGTCTACCTATTGATACATATATAATAATTTTATACGTTTTATTTTTTTATAATGTTTTTACTACTTTCTTTAAATGTACACGGAGTGTACTTGATGCTACTTTTTCATATCACTTCTTTTGTAACGTAAGTTTTGTAGAAATAAAATGTTTTATATTAAAACTAAAATACATTTTTTAAGAAATAAAGTAGTTTGAGTTTAGAATTTTAATTTAAAGTATTACGTGTTGTGCGTGTACTTGGCACACTTTTTTACCTTTTCTTAAAAAGGTAAGTTTTTTTGGATATCACTCCTTTTTTTGTAGCATATCTTTCACGTACATATTAACAAAATAAACTTGACTTTTTTTATTATGTCTTATTTTATAGAAGACAAACATTAAAGATTAAACTCACTATTTTTTTTTAATTTTCGCGCCGTCGTTTTCACATTCTCTTTCGTAAACTTTTATTCTCTCTTTTACTTTTTTATATCACAATCTGTTTTTTTATCTTTCTTATTTTTTCTCTTTTTCATACTCTTACTCTCTTTCTCTCTCTCTCTCTCTCTCGCACTGTCTCTCGCACTCTTTCTCACTCTTACTGTCTCACTTACTTTCTCTCAGTCTCTCTCGCACTGTTTTTCACTCTCTCTTACTCTCTCCCGCACTCTATAACAGTCTCTCTCACTCTCTTTCACTCACTTCCTCTCGCACTTTATCTCACTCTCTCACACTCTCTCTCAGTTTCTCTTGCACTCTTTCTCACTCTTTCTTACTCTCTCTCGCACTCTATAACACTCTCTCACACTCTCTCACTCTTTTTCATTTTCCCTCCCATTCTCTCTCACCCTTTCTTGCTTTCTTTCTCACTCTTTCTCACTCTCTCTTGCACTCTCTCTCACTTTCTCTCATCTCTCTCGCACTTTTTCTCACTTTCTCTCAGTCTCTTTAATTCTGTTTCGCACTCTCTTTTACTCTCTCTCACTTTCACTCGCACTCTCTCTCTCTCTCTTTCACTCTCTCACTCTTTTTCACTGTCTCTCATATTTTCTCTCACTCTCGCACTCTCTCTCACTCTCTCTCACTCTCTTGCATTCTCTCTCAGTCTCTCTCACTCTCTCTCGCACTATCTCTCACATTCTCTCTCACTTTCTCTCGCACTCTTTATCACTCTCTTTCAGTCTCTCTCTTTCTTGCACTCTCTCTCACTTTCTCTCGCACTTTCTCTCACTCTCCCTCACTTTCTCTCGCACTTTTTCTCACTCTTTTTCGCACTCTCTTGCACTCTCTCTCAGTCTCGCTCACTCTCTCTCGCACTATCTCTCACATTCTCTCTCACTTTTTTTCGCACTCTTTATCACTCTCTTTCAGTCTCTCTCTCTCTCTCTTGCACTCTTTCTCACTTTCTCTTGCACTTTTTCTCACTCTCTCTCACTTTCTTTTGCACTTTTTTTCACTCTCTCTCGCACTTTCTCGCACTCTCTCTTGCACTCTCTTTCACTCTCTCTCTCACTCTTGCACTCTTTCTCAGTCTCTCTCGCACTTTTTCTCATTCTCTGTTACTCTTTCCCGCAATCTATAACAGTCTCTCTCACTTTCTCTCATTCTCACTCACTTTCTCTCGCACTCTCTTTTACCCTCTCTCACTCCTTCTCGCACTCTCTCTCACACTCTTTGACTCTCTTTCGCACTTTATCTCACTCTCTCTCACTCTCTCTCAGTTTCTCTCGCACTCTTTTTCATTCTCTCTTACTCTCTCTCGCACTCTATAACACTCTCTTTCACACTTTCTCATTCTTTCTTATTTTCTATCCCACTCTCTCTCACTCTCTTTTGCACTCTTTCTCATTCTCTTTTACTCTTTTTCACTCTCTCTCAGTCTCTCTCGCACTCTTTCTCACTCTCTCTTACTCTCTCTCGCACTCTCTCTCACTTTGGTTCGTTTTTCACGTGAGTATATACAGACGTATATTTTTGAGCTCCGTCTTTGTAGCTATTTTTCTGCCGCCAATTGCCCCTTTCGGGGCTCTAATTTTTTTCAGAGGTAGTGACTAAAGCTTTTGCTTGTACACTGATCAATTTTTGACAACTATTGTGGTCCATCTCGAAGACTTTTCTGCTTCTTGGAATTTTGGTGCTTTTTCTGGATCTCGTCGGTGACGGTTAACTTGGCCTATTGTCCTTCCCCTTCCATTGCGGAGCGCGAGGCTAGAGGTAGGCTTTCCATTCACTGCCGAGATGTCGGGACACGGGGCCTCTCCCCCCCCTACACCGGGCCTGAGAGGCAACACACATGTCACAGATGTCAGCGACGGAAAACAACAAGGCGTTCTCACAAGGCAGCGCTCTTCTACATCATTACTGGCTAATACTGGTTCTTGCGGTATGTCCACCGGCATTATTTTAAATATGTCTAAAGTAAATGCTCTTAAACGTTCTATTGCCGACCACTCTGAGACCGTCTCGAAGCTGCTCCTTTCTGGAAAAGATTCTCTTGAAAGACGAGCGCTTATCGAATCTGCTTTTCGGGCCTGCAGAGAGGCTTTCTCTTAACTCTCTACTGCTTATTCTGCACTTTTGGAAAGAGACAGAAATACTCCTTCTGTGGCTGTTGAGTCAGTCAAGGAAATAATCGCGGATGCTATCTCTAAGGTGCATGCTAGCACATTACAACACCGGACAGCAGGACTCATGTCTGAAGATAACGCTTCACCAATCTGCTCTTACGCTTCCGCTGTTAAATCCACCTGTCTCACTGTGAAGGTAGCTCGTGGCCCAACTGTTACAATAAAAAAATCAACGGACATTCTTGTAGTTCCTAGCAAAGATACTGGCAACAAATATGCTACATCAAAGAACACCAAAGAGGCTTTTCAAAAGATCATCAAACCTTCTAGCTTTAATTTAAAAGTTAACAAGATCACCTCGGCTCGTAATAATAGTGTTCGCATTGAGGCTGTCTCTGTTGATCTTCCTAAGATTAAAGACTCAAGTGAACTGGCTAAAGCGGGACTTAGTATTGAGCAAGTTTCTAAGTTGAACCCTAGACTGATTGTGCATGGAGTGCCTACCGGTATCACTAAAGACGAAATAAAATCTGAAATAATTGCACTAAACTTGAGCACACTGGATTCGCCAGAAATTAATGTAGTACACATTTTTCCACCTAAGGCAGATCGTTCTTTTACAAGTTGCATCATTGAAGTAGCGCCGAATATACGTGCTTTTCTGCGTCGTGAGCCTCATTTATATATTAATTATTCTTCATGTAAATTTGAAGATTATGTTCGCGTTCTTCAGTGCTACAATGCCTCGCCTTCGGACATCTGGCTAAAGATTGCAGGGGTTCGTCTCTATGTGGGCATTGTGTAGGTGTTCACGAAATGAAAAATTGTCCTAAAAGAGAAAATACTGCTGTATGTGGCAACTGTAAAAGGTGGTTACACAAGGAATCATCGCACTCTGCACTGGATGGAAGAAACTGTCCCATTCTTATGAAAAGGCTCCAGGACAAGATCGGTAAAATCAACTATGTAATCTAGCAGAATTACAACTTCGGGCCTGCCATATCAACTGTCAATCCCTACTTGCACATCTGGATGAATTTCGGCTATTTTTCATCGATTCTCCATATCATGTAATTTGTATCTCTGAAACGTGGTTGAAGCCTACCATTCCAGATCAAATGGTTCACTTACCTGGCTTTCAATTATATAGATGCGATCGGATAGGCAAGATGGGTGGAGGAGTTGCCTTTTACTTGTCTAATGCATTGAGTGCGAGGATTCTTACGACATCTGATGGCTACTATTCGCGTAAGCCGGAATATATCATTGCAGAGATTACTGCCATTAATGAAAAATTTTTACTTGCTGTGACTTACAGACCACCTCACTGCGGCTACTTGCAGGAATTTTTTAACATTTTCGTCGACATCTCAACCTCGTACAAGCATTACATAATCTTCGGTGATTTTAATGCCGATCTCTTGCATGCTTCCTACGATTCCNATTTAGTAAAGGACTTTGTCTTGACGTCTGCTATGCACTTGGTTCCTTACGGGCCGACTCATCATACTGCTACATCTTCAACTCTGCTTGACCTATGTATGGTGGATGATGGCGATAAACTTATTTCTTATTATCAGCAGTGCGTGGATTTTCTCTCCTCGCATGATTTAATTGACATCACATACAATATTACTATTCAACGTTGCAATGTTAAAACGTTGACAGTCAGGGACTTTAGTGAGTTTGATCTCGATGTTTTCTACAATGAATTAGATGGACTTGACTGGAATGCCTTACTTCAATTGGAAAGAGTTGATGATAAGGTCACGCTCTTTAACGAATATTTAATGCAATGTTATAATAGACATGCACCTCTTAAAGTAATTCATCCAAAGCATTTACCTGCCCCCTGGATAACGCCTTTTATTAGGGAACGAATGATTGAGAGGAACCGATTGCGCAGAAAATGGAGGCGTCAAAGAACAGAGACAAATTACAACAGCTATAAACTCCTGAGGAACAAAGTTAAGGAATTAGTATGCACAGCCAAAAAAGAATATTACTTAAAAACTTTCACTGACCTTAAAAAACCAGCCGATACTTGGAAGAAACTCAGACAGTTAGGTCGTATTAAAACTCGTTCTAATGACAGAACTTTACCTTTCTCTGTTGATGAATTCAATGAGTTTTTCTTGTCACATGTGCAATCGAANAATGTAAAAACTGTTGAGGAAGTCTACATTGGTGAGCCTTTCTATGAAGAATCCAAATTCTACTGGTCTAACATTGAGAGTTCTGATGTTAGAAATGCTTTCTCACGCATTAAATCTAAAACAGTGGGTGATGATGGTCTAACACTTGATCTTTTGAGCCTAGTGATGAAACGCGTTCTTCCGGTTATAACCCACATTCTCAATCATAGCTTATCTAGTGGTGTATTCCCGGCAGCATGGAAGTCAGCCATAGTCTGTCCCATTCCAAAAACAAAATGGTCTTCTGAGCTTAAACATTTCAGGCCAATTTCTATATTAATAAATGTAATGTCTAAAATGTTTGAGCATATTGTTGCGGAGCAGATGTTGGAATTCTTGGAAACACATAAATTACTTGATCCATATCAGAATGCGTATCGAAGAGATTATTCAACGCAAACGGCACTAATTCGAGTTCTCGATGACGTTCGAAAAGCAGCGGATGATAGAATGGTTACAATCACTGTTTTCTTCGACTTCTCAAAGGCTTTTGACACGGTTGTCTATCATCGACTAATAGAAAAGTTAAGAAGGATGAATTTTTCTAATTCAACATTGCAATGGATTTGTTCATATCTGTATGGCAGATCTCAAGCCGTACGTGATTCGACAACTGGTATTACATCAGCTAAACTACCTCTTTCAAAAGGTGTTCCACAAGGATCAGTCCTCGGACCATTACTTTATATTCTCTATGTCACTGATTTTGGAGAGTCGCTACAATATTGTAAGTACAATTTTTACGCAGATGATTTGCTGATATACATCCATACCGAGCCAACTTTGTTAGATGTGGCCATTGAAAGAGTAAATAATGAAATACAAAATGTTTCAAATTGGGCATCAGTTAATGGTTTAACTTTAAATGCAGACAAAACTCCTGCTATGATTATGGGAACACCTAGATTTGTTTGCGGCATAAATCATCATTCACTGCCTCAAATTACTGTCAATGGTGCTGAAATTCTTTTTAAAAATTCGGTAAAGTATCTTGGAGTCACCTTATCATCCACATTGACCTGGGATTTACAAGTTACTAATGTGATCTTGCACATCAATACTGCACTTCATCGTCTTAAGACCTATAAACACCTCTTTACACCTCAACTTAGAGCCAGATTGGTCACAACTCTAATCTGCCCATATTTGGACTACTGCTCTACTTTGATGACAAATATCACCGAGGNAAAATGTTTGAGCATATTGTTGCGGAGCAGATGTTGGAATTCTTGGAAACACATAAATTACTTGATCCATATCAGAATGCGTATCGAAGAGATTATTCAACACAAACGGCACTAATTCGAGTTCTCGATGACGTTCGAAAAGCAGCGGATGATAGAATGGTTACAATCACTGTTTTCTTCGACTTCTCAAAGGCTTTTGACACGGTTGTCTATCATCGACTAATAGAAAAGTTAAGAAGGATGAATTTTTCTAATTCAACATTGCAATGGATTTGTTCATATCTGTATGGCAGATCTCAAGCCGTACGTGATTCGACAACTGGTATTACATCAGCTAAACTACCTCTTTCAAAAGGTGTTCCACAAGGATCAGTCCTCGGACCATTACTTTATATTCTCTATGTCACTGATTTTGGAGAGTCGCTACAATATTGTAAGTACAATTTTTACGCAGATGATTTGCTGATATACATCCATACCGAGCCAACTTTGTTAGATGTGGCCATTGAAAGGGTAAATAATGAAATACAAAATGTTTCAAATTGGGCATCAGTTAATGGTTTAACTTTAAATGCAGACAAAACTACTGCTATGATTATGGGAACACCTAGATTTGTTTGCGGCATAAATCATCATTCACTGCCTCAAATTACTGTCAATGGTGCTGAAATTCTTTTTAAAAATTCGGTAAAGTATCTTGGAGTTACCTTATCATCCACATTGACCTGGGATTTACAAGTTACTAATGTGATCTCGCACATCAATACTGCACTTCATCGTCTTAAGACCTATAAACACCTCTTTACACCTCAACTTAGAGCCAGATTGGTCACAACTCTAATCTGCCCATATTTGGACTACTGCTCTACTTTGATGACAAATATCACCGAGGAAGATAATTCACGACTACAAAGAGCATTTAATACTTCTGTCCGATTTATTTTTCAAGCAAAATGGTTCGAGCACATTACGCCGTATTTTAAGAAACTAAACTGGCTAAAGGTAAAACTCAGAAGATTGTTCTTTGTAGGCNGTCTGTTACGCAAAGTTTTTGAGAGTAAACGGCCTGAGTTTTTACTGGTCACATACGAATACAGGCACTCTATACAACGTAGCACTCGTGCCATCTCCGACTCTCTTATTCTTCCTCTGTCACGTACTGAGTTCTTTAGACGGTCTTTTAGATGTGTGTCGGTCGANCTTTGGAATAGCATTCCGGTGGACATCCGTAATACGAATTTATTTGACAACTTCAGACAAAAATTTTATGATTTTCTGATCTCATCTGAATGTCAGTTAATTGGTTAATTACTCTTGTTTATATTTCTTACATTTTCTACTCTTGATCTTTGTTATCTTTAATTTTTTTTTTTCAAATTATTGTTGTTCATATTATATTTTCATAGTTTATATTCTATGTTCATTTATATTCATATATATTAATTTTATACTCACTTTTTTAAATATTGTCATTACTGTTTAAAATTCTTTGCATCTTTCTCTTGTAATTTGTTGTTAAGCAGCGAGGGGATTTTGTCCCGGGGCGCTCTACAAATAAAGCATCTATCTATCTATCTATCTATCTATCTCTTTTGCACTCTCTCTCACTCTCTCTCAGTCTCTCTTGCATTTTTTCTCATTCTCTGTTATTCTTTCCCGCAATTCGAGAAAGACTCGAATCATTTAAAAGAATGTTAAAAACATATGTTATAGCAAATGTTTGTTAAAACTGTAGTTAAAATAGCTGAGAAAGCTAAATAAAGATCGATCAATCACACACACACACACACAATCTATAAACGTCTCTCTCACTTTCTTTCATTCTCACTTACTTTCTCTCGCACTCTCTTTCACCCTCTCTCACTCTTTCTTGCACTCTCTCTCACACTCTTTGACTCTCTGTCGCACTCTATCTTACTCTCTCTCAGTTTCTCTCGCACTCTTTCTCACTCTCTCTTACTCTCTCTCGCACTCTATAACACTCTCTCATTCTTTCTTATTTTCCATCCCACTCTCTCTCATTCTCTCTCGCACTCTTACACTTTCTTTCTCTCTCTCTCACTCTCTCTCAGTCTTTCTCGCACTCTTTCTCACTCTCTCTTACTCTTTGTCGCACTCTATAACACTCTCTTTCACACTTTCTCATTCTTTCTTATTTTCGATCCCACTCTCACTCTTTCTCTACTCTCTCTCACTCTCTTTTGCACTCTTTCTCATTCTCTCTCACTCTCTCTCACTCTCTCTCGCACTCTTACACTTTCTTTCTCTCTCTCTCACTCTCTCTCAGTCTCTCTCGCACTCTTTCTCATTCTCTCTCACTCTTTCTCGCACTCTCTCTCACTTTCTCTTGCACTCTTTCGCACTATCTCTCACTCTCTTTCGCACTATCTCTCACTTTTTCTCATTCTCTTTCGCACTTTTTCTCACTCTCTCTGGCACGCTTTATCATTCTCTCTCTTTCTCACTCTCGCACTTTCTCTCACATTTTCTCATTCTCTCTTGCACTTTCTCTCATTCTTTTTTGCACTCTCTTTTACTTTCTCTCACTTTGTTGCACTTTCTCTCGCACTCTTTATTACTCTTTCTTTCTCTCACTCTTCCAATTTCTCTCACTTTTCCTCATTCTTACTCTTACTCTCTCTCGCATTCTCTTTTTTAGTTCTCTCTCACGTATTTTTCTTTCACTCTTTCTTTTTTTCATTCTTTCTCACTCTTTCTCAGTTTCTCTCCCACTCTCTGTCATTCTTTCTTTCACTCTCTTTTTTTTTTCTCTCTTTTTCGTTTTCTTTTTCTCATACGTTTTGTTCTACTTATCACGCGTCGTGTAGACGCATGTATATTGCCATCTTTTACATCACAGATAAACTGACAGTTCTCCACCATCTAGCCGGTCGAATTTCCTCACCACCTAGCAGGTCGATTTTACTCACCACCTAGCCGGTCGATTTTCCCCACCACTTGCCTATCTAGTCAGAAAACGTGAAAAATTAGAAGTCAAAACGTTTTCTGTAAACAGCTTCGAAAACAAGCCTCGGACGAAAAAAACACATTAATACTTTTCTTTTCTGCTTTTTTACCTGAATCGATTGAGAGTAGAATAAAGCCGATCGGTTCAGTCAGTATTAAAATATTGCTGATTGAATTTTCCCCCACTCTTAAAATTCTTCATTTTTGCATATAGAGTGGTACGGTGTGCCTCGCACAGTTCGGGCGCACTGCGCGCGCGTGAACTTGGCGCGAGACACTACCGTGCCTCTTGATTTTAATATAATTTTAATATATATGAACAAATACAAATATATGTATACAAATAAAAAAAAGCAAAAGCTACAAATGCAAAACAAAAGATAAAAGAATTAAGAGAACAAAAGAAAGTAACCAAACTGATTTTACAAGCTCAAAATCAAACATTGTCTGGATACAAGAATTCTGTCAGAAAGTCTACATAAAACATTACTAACTTTCTCAATATTAATAATAAATATGAAGTAATAACTATGTATTATATAATAATAATAAATATTATTACAAATATTAGAAAAAAAATAAAAAATGTATTTTTTATTACGTGAACAGATAGTCCCTTGAGCGTAAACAGATAGCCCCGTATAGGGTATTTGTCCACGCTCGACTTGCCGACGTTAAAAAGTTTTCTTTCTAAAACGTTACAGAGTTAACGATTCTAAATACGGTTTGTTTTTAATAGAAAGATTGAAAGTATACCATTAAAATTTCAGACAAATATCTTTGTTAAATTTTTAGTAAATCTAAAAAAAGCGTAAATCCTGGACAAGTAGCCCCGGTCTCCCCTATACAATAGAAAACAATATAGATTAGAAAAACAATATACAATAATATACTTGTGTCTATAATAAGATGCTATTTTTTCGTATTTATTAACTAATTCTAAGTACATAACTATGAACTTTGGTAAGATTATATTTATTACTAGAACATAGAGATATATCAAAAAAACTTTTTTCAAAATATAAAAAATATTTAATGCAAAAACACTTGGCACGGTTGCATCAAACTGCTGCACAAAGAAATAATTTTATTATAGTTGAGTTTTGTATTTTGTATTTTGAAAAAACTTTTTTTGTTACATCTCTATGTTCTAATAAATATAATCTTACCCAAGTATAGAGTTATGTATTTAGAATTAGGTATTAATAATCACAAAAAAAATGTAAAGCGTAGTCTTTTGTATTTTGTAGTAATGGTTATTTTTACAACAGGTTTCATAGAGAAAAGCTTTTTTGTAGTATTAAATCAATGTTTAATTTATTAATTTAAATACAATATATATATGTGTCGTGCGTGTACTTGGCGCCTGTTCTTACCGGTTTTTTTTTTTTTTGAAAAATTAAGGTTTTCGAGATATCACACATCTTGTATTTTGTAGTATTATTTGTAGTATTATTTAATTTTGTAAAACAAGTTTTATAGAGAAAGAAGTTTTTGAAGTCTTAAATCAATGTTTAATGTAGTAGTTTTTTAGTTTTTAATTCATACAGTTAAAGTATATAGTTTGTGGTTATTTTGTGCCATGTTTTCAAAACAGTTTATAAAAAAAAATTATATTGGAGGTGTGTTTGGTGTGAAATCACTACGCTGCGAGAAACATTGTCAAAGCAATCGGTACTATCGGAGATGTTGCCGGCACGAATACCGCGAACCATTACAGCGCCTCTTGATTTTCTCCTTTCTCTAATTCACATTTCCTGTTTTTTTTTCTTTTTCTTCTTTCAACGCGCTCGTATATGTATACCATCTAGTAGCAGGCATACGAACATGCGCACAATTTGTTTGCACGACGACGACGACCATGATGACGTTTCTAAATGTAAATTTCATACAGTTTTGTTTATCTTCTATCATCTCCGTTCAGAAGTCACAGATAAAAAAGTCGGGTAATTATGCAGTTATACGGACTATTTTCCGATCTCAACAATTTTGACATATGTTATCAAGGTCACCTCTCTGAATAATAATATGAAGGTTTTATC
>NW_018021320.1:23849-36174 GCF_002006095.1 Pseudomyrmex gracilis | reverse complement strand
TGACCTTGATAACATATGTCAAAATTGTTGAGATCGGAAAATAGTCCGTATAACTGCATAATTACCAAAAGTCGCAACAATATTTAGTTTTTAAATGTTTTATTCTGAATCGATTAAGACTAAAACAAAAGTAATCGATTTTGTTGTTACTGAAAACTTGGTCCGTGAAGATCTTAAATCTTTCTGAACACCTATATATAAAGCTTGCGTATACGAAGCACAGTGTGCTCGTGCAGTTCGAGCGCTACTTCGTTGCACGTGAACTTGGCGCAAGACACTACTGTGCCTCTTGATATGTTATTTTATCAAAAGTGAAAAATATATTATACATTTTATATTTGTATTATACAAAAACTGTCACGTTTAACAGTTTGTTTCGCGACTTTGTTGCGCATGACACTGTTGTGTTTCTTGAGAGAGATTCTGTTATTTCTTCTCTAACTAACACTTGTTGTATTGTTTTTTTTTCCTTCTTTCAACACGCTCATACATGTCGCCTGATATCCAAACTATGAAGGTGCACAAAGTTTTGTCCGACAAAAAATTTCTAACGTGAATTTTCACTGGTTATTTTCGAATATTTTCAAGTAGAAGACACAGACAAGAAAAGACAAACATAAACAAACAAACAGTTTTTTTTTATTTTTTCAACGCAAATCGATTGAGACTAAAAAAGAAGTCGATCGATTTCAGTCATTACTGAAAAATGAATATTTCATCTTTACACAAGTGTTAAATTTATTCATTTTTGCGTAATAAAGACACGAAGTGCTTTGCGTCGCACTATTAAGTCTTGCAATTAATTTTTTTCTAAAATAAAGTCAAGATCTTTTATAGTCAAGATCTACACAACTTGACGACACAGTGTTCCAATTTTATCCGAAGAATCTAAACAATGCGGAACTCCATCACAAACGTTCATTAATGATATTGTAGTACCATCCACACAAACAGTTGTGCGCAACTTTATTGCGCATGAACTTAGCGCGAAGCAGATTGATAATTATAAATCGAGAGGTACTAATGTGCCTCTTGATTTAAAGAAATTAAGTACATCAGTAATTATACCATATAGTTTCATAATTGTTGTGACTGATTGTTTAATTTTTAATAATACATCATGATTATGTACTAAAAAGAAAAGGACAATTCATAATCATGTCTTTAATTTAGAGCAAATTTTGAAGCGCGTTGTAAAATGGAACAAAGAGTTAAAATTTGAGATTTGTCTCTCTTAATTTGGAACGGTTACCCAATTGTACACAGCGGTTTCATAGAGTACGTTAAGTTTATAATATACTAAAACTTAATGTTTTACAAACAAGAGAATATAAACAGAGACCGTTACACATTTGAGCGAGAGGAATGCATTCTTGATAAAGAGTAGAACATTGAAATTCTTTACTGGAACAAACGGTTTTAGGATCCTGATTGCAGGCAATTTCATCGCTTCCATCTATACAATCCATCAGACCATTGCATCGGGTCGTTCGATTTACGCAAGCACCATAACTGCATCTGTACATGTACGTAGGACATCTGCAAGAAAAAAAATACAATGGCAATAAGTTTCTAAACTAATTATTCAAGCCTTATCAGCATATATTTTATTAATTTTGTCTATCGAGCTTATTTTTCCAATTTTATCTGTGTAAATAACGCACTATTAAAAGTCTTGCAATTAATTTTTTATAAAATAAAGTCAAGATCTTTTACACAACGTGACGACACAGTGTTCCAATTTCATCCGAAGAATCTAAACAATGCGGAACTCCATCACAAACGTTCGTTAATGATATTGTAGTACCATCCACACAAACAAACGTCAATGAATATATCTGACTACTTTTTTCCGTAGAAATGTACATCCCGTAAAATTCTGCAACTTCACGAATATGTCAGTAATTGCACTGATATCACATTAAATTAATATAAAATATGTTCTTATTGCATAGCGCAATGATTAAAATAAATTCTATTACATGTAAACATACTATAGATCGCTGTAATTACTGTTGTCAATAAGATCATGCCTAAATAATTACAGATACTTCTGAAAATCACTAGTACTCTGTAAAGCAGACTTAAACGTTGCTATTCCTTTATATATATATACCGATAATTCTCTGACAATTATTCTCACACTCGTCCATGCATAATTTTTATAGCTTATTACGATATTAAGTATTGTGTATTCAACAGAATATATCGTATATGTATGAATTTTGTCATTATTGTGAACAAAAATGTATATTACGAAATATAGTATTATATCTACTTTTCATACAAAATCTTTACGCAGATTATCTCTTCATATCTCAATATATCTGTTTGACGACAAATAAAGTATCGAACAATACCACATTTATTTAAAAAGTGTACATTTTAAATAAAGATTGGGTTGATTTTTACATTCAAATATTAACAAACGTTACTATGTTTCAAGAAACAGTTTTGTTTAGTTATCAACAAATCAGCAATTTTTAAGCAAGATTATCTGATAAGCACATGATACATTACTACATATTAAGGTACATGTCACTTTATCAAATCAGCATCTTTTGTCATAACATAATTGAAGATCGCTAGTGGTTTTATTTTGCAAAACGAATGTTACGTTTATTTACAAGTAAGAAAATAACTTACCTAAAATATATATATTTTTTATTTAGATTAGAAATGACAAAATAAAACGTACATTTATATGTATGGATTTTTTCTATTGGGGAGGGGCTTTGCCCTTTCCCCCTGCTTCCCCCTCGAGGAGAAATAGAAAACGACTTCTGATTAAGTGTCGCTAAAAATCACGTACATACTATCGAGATGAAGCGACATGTAATCGGAAGTCGTTTCCTATTTTTCTCCGAGGGGGGAGCAGGGGGGAGGGGCAAAGCCCCTCCACCTGCAGGGGGGCACAGCCCCCCCTGCCTACACGCTTGCAACAAAGAAATGAAAACAAATCGTATAGCGATTCAACCGATAAATATATTTGTGAAGAATACATATATTTTTACATAAATAGATCTCACATTTGATCTAGTGGATACATTGCACTCATTATGTCGAAAAAGGCATCAATTCTAATATCAAAATTATACATTCTTTTGAACAAAAATTCTGCCAAATAATGCTCAAAATGATAATCGCGAGTGCCGTAGCGCGGAATATTTGCTATTTGAAACTTTTTCTGTTTATAACTTTTTTATATAAACAATGAGCGACGGCTAAAAGCTTCATATTGTTACTCAGGAAGGTAATCTTAATAACATATGTGAAAAAGAAGCCGATCGGAAGGGGCTCCCCTATTCTGTACATTTACCCAACCACTCTTCTTATCTCCGAATCTGGTACGTGTCAACTAGTGTTATCGATGCCTAAAAGCAAAAGAATGGATTTACTTTTTTCATCAAAATAAATAATGTCAAAATGTGTCAAAAATGAGTTTGTTTTTATTTAGTTACTTATTTACAAAAAAAATATTGTAAGGTTAAATAATAAATAAAAACTTGATTTAATGATAAAAAAAAATTTTTTTCTCTCTATTGTATACTACAAACAATTATTTCTTTAAAAACTCTGTTTTACAAAAAAAGTGATATCAAAAAGTAACACCAAGTAAACTTTTGTTTGCTTTATTGCTAAAACTTCTTTTTCTATAAAACCTGTTTTACAACAATTATATACTACAAAACATTCTTTCTCTAAAACTCTGTTTTACAAAAAAAGTGATATCAAAAAGTAACACCAAGTAAACTTTTGTTTGCTTTATTGCTAAAACTTCTTTTTCTATAAAACCTGTTTTACAAAATAGTCCATACAGCACAGAAGCTTGCAGCAACATTGCTGCAACGTTGCAACATTGCAACTGTAGTGCAATGTTGCAGAGATATTGCAAAAACATTATTTGGAAATATTATTCCAGCATTGTTGCAGCAATATCTTAAAACATTGTTAGAATTGCGTATAAATATTAGCGTGTAATCGGTGACTGTATTACAGATATAGTGTCAGATTTTTGCAATTCAATGTACGTAATTTGTGAAGCCTGGTATTACCACATGTTAGTGTCTTGTTTAACTTCATACGTTTTTTTCGCGCGAAAAAAGCCATGAGCGGATCTAAGCCAGGAATACAGACTTGGGCTGCGTTTATCTCTGCACATTTATAATTTTATTATTAAGTATAAATTATTATAAATAAATATATATATATTTTATAATTTAGACTATTATTTATAATTAAAATACCATTGCAGATTGATTTTTAACATTATTATGTTATATTTTTAACATTACTATGAGTATTATTTATTTTATACAGTATTGGTCGGTATATTATAACTTTCACTCATGAAATTATAACATTCTATATAATTTTAGAACGATTTAGTTTTGTATGTTTCCACACAGAACAAAAACTTTATTAATCGCCCATAGACATCACCAGGTCTATCTACATTTAATAGATGTCTATTGGAGCTTCTGTTCTGTATGTGTTATTAAAACTATTATGCCAATATATATATATACACATATATATATATATATACACACACAAAGTATTATTGCATATATATTATACTGCAATGTTACATTGCAATATTTCTGTAAGCGGACATTTTACTGTTGCTGCAATACTGCAACAACGTTGCTGTAACATTTTGCAATGTTTCTGCAATGTTGCAATCTTGCACAACAATATTGCTGCAATCTTGCTGTGCGGTGCGTTGCTGTATGGGAGAGAATGTATGATATCTCGAAAAACTTATCTTTTCAAAAAAGGTAAAAAAAGACGCTAAGTACACGCACAACACGTACTGTATTTAAATTGAATCAAACTACATATATTATATACATCGATATTCTAATATTAACATTCTTAGAAACAATTGTTAATACTTCCTTCTTGTTAGTTGATAGAAAAAGAAGAATTATTAATATGCAGTGAGAGTTGCGATTACATTTAATAAAGCGTTCACACACTTCACCGAATATGATATAAGATTTTACTTAATATAATATTTTAAGTAATACTTGCAGTAAAGATGGTTTACAAATTATGTGTGTGTGTGTTGCTAATGTGTGTAACACATGAGCGACATACATACTATGACATACTATATAATAAATAATTTACTGAAAACAACAGATGCTTTCACGATGTTTCATCACGGTGAATAAATTGTATCATTGGGTTTGCTTTCCAAGTTGGTTACGCGTTGTTTTTGTTTCGCATCGACTACGTTTCTTAAACTTTGTCGAGTTGCTGCTTATCTTTATAAAATGAATTGAAAATGTCGCGAAACGTTGGATGCTAAATCGAAAATAACGCGTATGTAATCGCAACTCTCACTGGATATTAATAATTCTTCTTTTTCTATCAACTAACAAGAAGAAAGTATTAACAATTGTTTCTAAGAATGTTAATATTAAAATATCGGTGTATATAACATATGTAGTGCATTACAATTGCAAAAAGGTGGTATTTTTCTAATTATATTTTTTATTACTTAATAACAATTGTTAAAATTTCCTTCACGACGGAAGAAACCACCTTCTCGCGGTTTCCGTCGAGCAACATGTACGTCGTATAAATGTGCACTATAGATACGTCAAACATATTTATTAAATACAAATATAATAGAAATATTGATTTAAATTAAAAGAATGTGTTTTTTATGTTATTTGAATTTTAGTTTTTTTATTTTTGCTAAAAAGTTTTACAAGTATTGTAGTAGTTTTACATATATTTTTATAAAAACATTTATTTAAAAGAAAAAAAAACGTACATATTGGCCAAGAGTGGATAATTTATTATTTTATTTGTTGCATGTTTTGTACATATAAATTTTATGTACACATACATATAAAGAAAATGTTACAATACTAAAGAAAAGTCAGAGAGCGAGCCGGGCGAACTCAAACATTTCTTACGCCGCTTACGACGTTATTGAGAGATGAACGTCGTATCGCACACTCGCTCGAGCAAGAGCGAGACAGAAAGTCATTTCTCTGTCTCTTTCTACTGCCCGACTGCGTCCGAAGTTCGAGCGCACACGTAGACGGCATGAAGCTGTGTGCGTATCCCCTCCATGCTACCGCATGCTACCAAGCGGCNGGAATCTGGCATCCCTGCTTTGCGGTCTGTATCAGATATTAAGCTGATAAAAACAGAGTAACTATCTTTTAACCAATTAATGTTTCCCGGGGGGACAAGCTCTCTCGAGGTAGAGTACAAAATAATTTCTGAATCGGACGTTGCCGCCCACGCTCGTGCGTAAAACTTAAATAACAATTGGCCGGGGACAAGATCCCCTGGCTAGGAGGCGCAAAAAACTACGTGAGAGAGGGCACATATGGTACTTACCTTCTCCAGTGAGGGGTAAGATGCACCCCCTCGTCACGGCTAAAGTGTTGTGATAATGATATTGCCCCAGCTAGCCGGCTGGGACGATATCTGCAATATGGGCGCTATACTTCTTGTTATACATATGTATAAGCTCCCAGGCCAAAACGCAGTGCCAATATCAAATATAAGGGCCTGGAAGCTGCGGCGCGGCTAAAATATCAATTTTTTCGTGGCGTTACTCTGATGCATGCTCAAATCAACAGCATGCACAATAACAATAATAATGCAAATAATTAATTAAATAAATAAATAAATACACGCGACACATACACTCGACTAAAATACAAAAATAATAAGACGCGACATACACACACGGCTAAAATACAATATAAAAATTCGCGACACTTGCACTCGAAGGTCCGCATAAAATAACATGAAAGTCAAAAGTAAAATAAAAAAAAGTCTGAAGTAAAAATAAAATCAAATAAACGCAGTCAAATAAAATAAAAATAAAAGTAAAATTGTCCAGTAATAACTTACGCGACATACACACTCGAAATAAATTAAACGCACCTAACATAAAAACATAATAATACGCTTTATACAACTTATAGTACGCAGGGAGAGGAGGACCCTACACCTGGCGCCCGCGGTGCGCCAGGATCGCCATCTCCTGTTCCCCGTAGCGTCGGCAAATCGCTCGCGTGTTGTCTCGGAGCGTTCCGCCGGAAGACCGAGCAGCCGCCGCGTACTGCCGCACCCCGGAGAGGTGCTCTACGTATATATCCCGCGACCAGCGGATGGTATCGGAAACCATGAGATGGCGCATCATTGCTGCATACGTGTTAGAAACACGCAGCAGCTTCAGCACACAATCATTTCTCCGGTCCCATGAGCCAAGAGAGCCGACCACGAACGGCGTGACAACCACACGGTACCTTTCCCGCGTGAGGGTCTCCGCAAGAAGAGAGTACTTGTCGACTTTCCTCGCTCTTGCCTCATCGAACGCCTCACGACGGTTCTCGAAGGGCACCGTGACGTCAATAATAATAATTGACCTCGACTGCTCGTGACGAATTACGAGGTCGCGCCAAAGACTCGCGAATTCGTCGTCGACCCTCTTGACCCGCTGATTAATCCGGACATCACCTGGCAGACGGGAAGCCTTAGCAAGACGGAGCAACAGGTCATTATGCCTGAGCAGTATCGCATCCGCGTGGACCCCACAGTGGTTAATGACGTGGGGAAGGGTCTCGGCACACCCTCTGCACCGCCGACAACGCGCATCGCTCTCCTCCAACCGACGTGCGCCGTTGTGCGGCAACACGTCGAGTCGGGCTCGGTGCAAGAAGCGCCAGTCGGCGAAACGGATGAAGCTGCCAGTGCGTATGAAGTGATTGGTCACTCCATGACGCATGGCCACCTCGAACACCTTTCCCTGATCCTTTTTAGCGAGCAGAGTGCTCGTATAATACGACACGATAGCCAGGCGCAATGTGTGATTGACCTGCGCTCGTGCCACTGGTGGGATCTTCACCAGGGTATTCACGGACCCTCGACAATCCAAAAGTAAGTTGAGCCACGACTTGGCCAGCCTCCTTATCTGCTTGTCCGCGACTTTCACGAAGCCCTTCTCTACTTTGACACTCCGCAACAAGAAGTCGAGACGTGGCAGGATGTAAGGTGCCACTATCTCGACTCGCTGCCACGAGGTTAGCAAGGAGCGCTCGACGCGCTGCAAATCCTCCATCATGCCTTGGATCGTAGAATAAGGGTTCTGATCGACGGAAAACCCCGTTGGAATGCCGAGGTGCCTGTAAGACTCCCTCTCTGACAGGCAGTACATCATCTCTCCCTGGATCTCGAAGGGGGTTGGGAGGACGCGATCCATCCTCCCCGCTCGAATGTGCAAACTCGCACACTTTGCGGGATTGAACCGCAGACCTATTGACCGCGATTCGGTTTCCACGACGGTGAGAAGTCGTTGCATCCCCTCTGGAGAATTCGCGAGTAAGGCAATATCGTCCGCGTACGCAAGTGCGGACCACCGCTGCCCTAAAATGGTATAGCCCGTATTTATTGCGGTGGCCGCGCGCAGCACGGAGTTTATCGTGAAATCAAAAAATATAGGGCTTAACGGGCATCCCTGTTTTACTCCAGAACGGATGGGGATTGGTGCCGTCCACCCATCGGACGTGCGCATACATGTTGTGCACCCTTCGTACATGGACCCCCATAAATTTGTGAGAGACCCAGGCACGCCGGACCGAGCAAGGACCCTAAGGATCGTCGCGTGCGGGACCGATCCAAACGCATAGGATAGATCCAGCCACGCCACGATCAATTCACGTCGAGAGCGCCTCGCATCTGTATCAGGATTTCCTGCAGGACGAAGTTGTGCTTGTAGGACCCCTCGTCCTGCAGGAAGCCTTTTTGGACGGAACAAAGCTTCTTATAATCTATCGCCCAGTCCGTCAGTCGATCGGCTACGACCGCGGCAAAGAGATTGGGCGTAGTATCACCCATAGCGAGAGAGCGCCAATTTTCCAGATCATTCTGGTCGCCCTTCTTGTACACTAACATGGTGTTGGAGTTCTTCCAGGACGCGGGAACTACCTCTAGGCGCAAATAGATATTAAATACCGCCGTGAGAAAGCGTGACTCAGGATCAGTTTCACGGAGGTCCCTGTAGGTCAGCCCGTCGGGCCCAGTGCTGAGTTGCTCACACGTCGGATGCGACGTTCGACCTCTCGCTCTGTGAAGGGATCCGTGAGGAACGCCATCTCACTAGCAGTTAGAGACTGGTCTGGCTCCACGGCGTCGGCGCCATCCAGCGGCAAGCCGCCGCCGCGGTATAGCCCGGTAAAGTACTCATGGACCCAATCTTTCTGCATCCTGCAAAATTCAGGGGGCCTATGAAGCACTTCCCGAACCTTGCGACGGTTGCCTCTGTATACGCGCCGCTTCGCGTACCCAGTTTGCGCGTCCTTTTCCCGATTCCCCCTGGCGATTTTTCTCTCTAGTAGCGCCGTCTCGTCCACCGGGCGCATGTCCTGCTCCTCGACGCGGTCGCTCCGACTTCGCACGCACTGGACGATTTGCGGATACGCCGCGACGATGCCCAGCGTCCGTTGCATCCTTCCCGAAGTAATTCACAACTAATGTCGGGAATTCCTTTAGGTCCGCAACCGTGGCGACGCCCGCCGCACGCCCGACCAGCGCGTCTTTTTCGGCTAACCGCGCGCGCCTGCCCCGCTTCTCAGCGGGAACAGGACGCGGCGCGGGGCGCTGCGGAGACGACTGGGGGGACGTATTGTTGACGGGACGCCGCGGGCTCTGCGCATCGACGGACGCACCGCTACAAGGCGATCTCGACGCTGCCCGCTCGACACGCCCGTGGGTCGCGGGATTTGTATTTACGGGAGAACGCCCCCGACGGCGGCAACGCTGACAATTTTCAGCCTCCTCTAAAATGGAGTAATTACTCCGATTTCCCCCGGGCAACGGAATGGGGGGATAATTCGCCGACGTTACGGGTGGCGGGGTACGCGTCGCGCGCGACCCCGACTTCGCCGGCACAATAACTGGGGAAGTTTCCGCGGGGGGTTTGGCGGAGTTTCTTCTCTCCGCTCTTCTCCCGCTTTAGACATCCGTTCCCCCGTTGTCTCTCGGTCGTGGCGTCGACTTCTTCTTCTGCTGCTGCTGCTGCTGCCGCTGCTCCACTTCAGGGTGTTTGTAGGGTGGAGTTTTCCTCTTTTTCGTCTGGCTCTACGCACCCTCTCCTATCTCTAGGGAGAATCCTTTGTTGCAGGGTGCAGTGGTCGAGACGGTACGCTGCACCAACGGCGGTGACTGACATTTCGCTGCTACGGGGGGACTTGATGTTCTGCGTCCTCCCACTGGGAGTCCCGTTGCCATGATTGGACTCCCACACGCCGTAGTGGTCACCGTGGTGGTGGTGACGGTCGCGGGCAGCGACGTCGTTGGCACGTACAGCTGTAGAATTTCGGGGGGCATCGCTACTCTGATATTTGATGTAATCCTCGGTGCCCTCGCTGTTGATACTGGGGAAAGCGCTGAAGGGGGTGTGACTTACGCGTCACCTCCCTATTGACTGCTTCTCTCGTACGTGGCGACGCCGCTGCTGCCGGCCTTGTCGCCACGAGACTGGCGGGCGATAATCTTGCCGGCATAGTTGCAGAGCTCTTCGCGGGCGATACTCTGGCGCTCTGCAACCTCCGTGACGACCCCCTGTCTCCGTCTCCTGGCCTGTTCTGCCTTAGAGACAGGTGAAACCTCCTCGTCGCCTCAAAGCTTTTTGCGACCGGGATGTCTTTGACCGTCCGCTTTTTCATCGATGTTCTTGCACCCCCGCTGGTAGTCTGCGGGGGTGACTTCGCTGCGGACGGTCTTCTTCCCGCAACACCCTCTGGTGATATTCGTGCCGAGCTCCCTTCCGTCGGGGAGCGGGGGATCGCACGCGCCGGTCTGGCTGCTCCGGCTAACGTCCTGCTGTGCGCGCCGTGCGCCCGCCGCATTCCAATGGATTCTTGGGATGACGGTGTGGCGGCGGACGATCTCGAAATTCTTGAGGTTCCTCCCCCCCTGGCGGTGTAGCTGCCTGCTGAGGATGGTGATAGGAGGAGGGAGGGCGGCGCGTGAGCGACGAGGTGCCGGCTTTCTTAATAAAGTTGCTACCCCCACTAGAGGGTCTAGACAAATTCGCGACCGTGTCCGTTCGTCTTGCGGCAGCTGTCCTCGTTGACGTTCGTGTCGACGACCTCTTTGGGACCGCTCCCTTTGATGCTCCCGGCTGGGACACCGTCTTCGCAGCCGTCGCACTCGACGGCCTTATGGTGACGGCGGCCGCCTGTCCTGCTGTGACGGCTGCGTATGTGGTGGATGGACCTGATGTTATGGTCGCTGATGTCGATGATGGCGGCGTTAGTGGTAAAGAGGGTCCGCTGGGTGAAGTCCGTAGACCTGGACGGACCCTCTTATTGGCGGTGGCGGTGGAGTGCGTGCCGGGTTGCCGCGAGATGGTGGGCTTTTTAGCGGAAAGGTTCTTGTTTGTTGTCGGGGCCGCGGACAACGCAGAAGATGGCGCGGCTCCACGATCACTCTCTAATCTACTTGGACCCGCCTTCGCAGCATCCGGGAGTGGGGGATGGAATTTCTCTATATGTTGTTTTACGTCTTTCTACGGGTATCTAGTTTTCCCCCTGTACCCGCTCATTGCACATTTGTAGCCTATAGTGTCTCCCGGATGGTCTCGTTTCAAATGTTTCGCTAAATGAGGCGAATCCGCAAATGTTCCAGCGCGTAAGAAAGGACGCAATACGTCGCTGCCATAGCAGCGGAGTCAAACGACACGCGCGGGAAACGGAATTTTAATAATTATTTCTAGTGGCTCGGCTCCTAGAAACATTTTGGAACTCTCGCTGTACAGTGCCTGTGTGAATCCGCTTTAAGGACGCTACGCGATGTCGTCTCAATTGACGACGCACCTGTCAACGTTTATTGATGAAAAAGGAAATAAATTGATAAGGAAAAATGCACCGTTAATTAATGGGTGCGTTCAGACAACTCAACGGTTGAGAGATCATCACTTATGATAAGACTGTTCTTCAAAATTTGCTGCGGTTCCAAAAGTATGATCCAATCAGAAGTGATTATCTCTCAACCGTTGTGCAACTATTAAGTTGTCTGAACGCACCCAATTATTGCAGATTCTGCACCAAATAAATTGCGTGCAGATAACCCGGGTGGCAAGTACTAAAACAATACCGTAAGTGCTGCACTGAAAGTGCAGGTACAAGGTGCAGTTGGTGGAAGTGTGCTGCAGTGTGCCCAGTTTTGACTCTCTTACAGCACGCTGCAGCAAACGGAGGGGATACGCACACAGGCAAGCAGCCGTGTACGTGTGCGCTCGACGCTTCGGCCGTCTTCGGGCGGTAGAAGAGAACAGAGATATGTC
>NW_018021320.1:12994-21379 GCF_002006095.1 Pseudomyrmex gracilis | reverse complement strand
GAGACAGTAGACATATCTCTGTTCTCTTCTACCGCCCGAAGACGGCCGAAGCGTCGAGCGCACACGTACACGGCTGCTTGCCTGTGTGCGTATCCCCTCCGTTTGCTGCAGCGTGCTGTAAGAGAGTCAAAACTGGGCACACTGGTGTGCTGTCAGATAGTTAAGGCTGCTTTCCTTTTAAGGGTTGTCTACAATGGAGAGTTTTAGACTGTAACAGTAAGAAACTGACAAATCACTATCGATTATTTTTCTGTACTTTGCTCTTTAAGAGCCGTCTACAATGGAGAGTTGTAGGCCGTAATAGTAAGAAATTGACCAATCACAGACAAAGTACAGAAGAATAATCGATTGTGATTTGTCAATTTCTTACTGTTACGGCTTACAACTCTCCGTTGTAGACGGCTCTTTAGGAGACACACGGCCGATTTCTTCTTACCTCTCGATAGCTATCCGCTGGATAAATTCCTCTGAGAACCAATAAAGAGAACCAATTTTGGGAGATATCTTCTAGATAAAGTTATCAAAAACTTATCTAGAAGTAAAAAAATTGGCTGACAGTCGACACTGTTAAGTGAGGTTTATCTGCTTCACATATATAGACACATGTGCATTCAGTATGTTAAGTGCACACAGTGCAGTTAGTATTCCTGTTTAGAGTAAGCACCTGAAAAAGAAAGAGTGAGGAGGAAAAATGAGAGATGAAATACATTATCTAAAGTTATTCTCTGGTAACTTGTTACCATGCAACATTTTGTTTATTTATAAAAAGAAATGCGTTAAAAACAGTAGAACATCTCTCAGATTTCTGTCTTCGTTGTTTCGTTCCGACCGTTGCCGTATGAGAATCTTCTTTCTTGTGTGTCTCTGCCGTTTTAAGGGTCGTCTACAATGGAGAGTTTTAGACTGTAACAGTAAGTAACTGACAAATCACAATCGATTATTCTTCTGTACTTTGCCTGTGATTGGTCAATTTCTTACTATTACGGCCTACAACTCTCCATTGTAGACGGCTCTTTATATTTAATTGTGTCGCGCCGTTAAATGTTTAGGCCTGTTCTACAATACAGTCGTAAGCTGTAAGTCGTAAGAAATTAACCAATCACAATCAATTATTCTTCTGTAATTTGTCTGTAATTGGTCGATTTCTTACGACTTACAGCTTACGACTGTATTGTAGAACAGGCCTTAAAGAGCCGTCTACAATGGAGAGTTGTAGGCCGTAATAGTAAGAAATTGACCAATCACAGACGAAGTACAAAAGAATAATCGATTGTGATTTGTCAATTTTTTACTGTTAATTTAATTATTTAATTATTTAACATTTTGACACAACTTGGAATTTTAGGCTGCTTTCCTTTTAGGAGACACAGTTGACACAAGTCGACACAAAAGTAATTCTGTCTTTGTTTCTCACTGAATACTGAACAAAGACAGAATGACTCTTGTGTCGACTTGTGTCTGTTGAGGTTATTAAATAAGAATATTCATAGTCTTCTTGTAACAAGACTTTATTAAGGGCCGTCTACAATGGAGAGTTGTAGTCCGTAATAGTAAGAAATTGACAAATCACAATCGATTATTCTTCTGTACTTTGTCTGTGATTGGTCACTTTCTTACTATTACGGCCTACAACTCTCCATTGTAGACGGCTCTTAAAGGGTCGGAACGGCGCAGAGGTGGTGAACGCGGTCGCAATAACTCGGAGGTGCCTGCCAGATGTGTCAGCACACAAGTGTTACCAGCACCAATCTTTTTGGAGATATTTCAGATAAGATGTTGTAAAAATTGTATAAATTGTGTATAATCAGGAGCAGGAGACACGTGCGATCTTGATTTATAGTAATGTGTGCGGTATCAATGCACCAAAAGCAAATGATCAACTAATATGTTCCTCTTATGTATACAGGTTATGTGCTGATGACAGATGAAGGTGTGGTGTGCTGACAGACAGAAATAACAAGAAAGTAAGTATAATTTATATATTTCTTGGATCCCTGTATGAAATTGTACTTGTTTATACAAAAAGTTTTGTTATTTTAAATGTATTTATGTCTTTTTCAGGTAGTGAGTTTTGCAGCTGTCACTTCAGCATGCTCTGTCCACCACCAGTAAAGCAAGATAAGTAATGGTTTTAACCGGTAAAATCAGTAACAAGTAAGTAATATAGATGAAAATGAATATGTTTACTGTAATTTAATGTTCATTATTATGTTTCAGGAGGTGTTATCTGCCAGGGACTTTGGACTGTCACAGTATAAAGATGTTATGTAGCTAAAAAGGTGGTGGTCAATATATTAATTAAAACTTGTAATAACTAAATAAATTAAGTAAGATGTAATACAGTCAAAGTAATAAAAATGTATTAATAGGTATTTATTATGTTGCAGATACAGCAGACCACAGTGAGTGCGTAGGCTGTCACTGCAACAGGTCTTTTTGACTATATTAAAACAAGCAAAAAGTTTAAAGTTAAAAATTATATATCAGATGGTTATACTAAATGTGCACGATGTTATTCCTGCAGTAATGATAGTACTAATATATAAAATTTTTCTTTGCAGGTACACAAGACCAAATAAAAACCGTGTACAGCTGTCACAGGACTATGAGCTGGATATTAAAGTGAGTAGCAGATGTATGTAGCTGCTCAAATAGCGTCACTAGATATAAAAAATAAATATCTAGGTGTATAGTTCAATATATTAAAAAGTAGCAGATGAGACTCAGTTTATTAAAAGAGGTTATGACAGAGCACAGATAAAAATTAAGATGTTGAATGTATGATAAGTAAAATATAACACAAATAGAATATTTGAAAGCTACAAAACTCAGTTAAAAACAAAACAAGTGTGGGATCCAAAGATTTATTATTGAAAATTGCAAAAAGACTGGCATGCACCTATGACAGGCACTGTATGTGTGTGTATATATGTAGATGTATAATTGATGTGTCCCTTTTTATTTGTTACAGGTAGAGCAAGTGCAATATATAGAAGCTGCAGAGGACAGGAGTGTGACTTACCTTCTCGGGAGCTGTCAGGAAATGCTGCAGGACGTATGTGGCTGCTGATGTGGTGCGCGTTAATAAAATATAATAATAATAAGATCAGGTATTTAAAAATTAAAATAAATAGATAAATATAATGTCACAGATAAAACGTTTATTTCCTCTCTTTTTACAGGTACAAGGATGGTATATGTACTTAAGATATACCCTACAGGAGAGAAAAAAGCGTGTTATGTGTAAAATGTGTAGTCAATGAATAAAAAGTCGCCTGTATATATGTGTATATGTATGTAGAAGAGAGAGTAGAGCTTTATAAAAATAAAATGTGACTTATAGATGTATAAAATGTGACTTATAGTCACTCCTAACCTAAAATCTCGCTCCCGTTCCTCGAGCAGCAACAGCGGCGAATATCCAATTCCTGGACAGCAAGGATGTTACAAAGGGAAGGTAGGTAATTCTTTAAACTTTTATTTTTCAAATAAAGTCCGTTACGGACTGGCAGCCTGTCACAAAACAAACAAATGACTTGCAGCTATTTGTATGCAGCTGACAGGGACACACAACAGACACGCGAAATAAAATAAAAAAAGAATAAAGAGAAAAAAAAATAAATAAGTATAATAAATAACACAAGACGCGACGCACTCACACACAATAAAATAAATAGAAATAAATAGAAAGTACGCCACGTAACCTGCCAGCTGCTACACTCACTCAACCGTTAAATTCGAAATTTTCGCTCGGAGCCGACCACGCCTAACTCCTGGAGCCTTAATAAATAAAATAAACTTACAAAAATACTTGTCTTCCTCTCCTTGGACACCTTGGAAGACCTCGGAATCGCTTTCCCCGGGCTCCCTGGACGGCCGGTAACCTCCAAAATCGCACGCAGTCGCGAAATAGCATTTTCGCGATTTTTCGACTTTTCGGCCCGGTAGGCCTCACTGGCTACTAAAATACTTTTCTAAACTGATTTTTGGAACTGTTTTTATATTACATAAAGGCTGGGCCAAGCCCGGTGACACTGCACTACCGGGATGACTCGTGACGGAGCCGGAGCAAGCTCCGGGTGTCCGCCCAGTTCCAAAAATCAGTTTAATATTCTGAGACCGCTTTGCGGTCTGTATCAGATATTAAGCTGATAAGAACAGAGTAACACGTTTATTTTAATCAATTAATGTTCCCCGGAGGGACAAGCTCCCCCGGGGTAGAATACAACAACAAAAAAGTGTAGGGACGAACGTTGCCGCCCACGCTCGCGCGCAAAAAAAATTAAATAAAAATTGGCCGGGGACAAGACCCACCCCGGCTAGGAGGCGCAAAGAACTACGTGAGAGGGGGCACATACTTACCTTCTCCAGTGAGGGGTAAGATGCACTCCCTCGTCACGGCTAGGGTGATTGTGATAAAAATATCGCTCCAGCTAGCCAGCTGGGACGATACTCACAATATGCGCGCAGTAATTATTGTTATACATATGTATAGGCTCCCAGGCCATAACGCAGTGCCAATATCAAATACAAGGGCCTGTGAGCTGCGGCGCGGCTAAATCAATATTTTCTCCATTATATGGGACTACTCTGTTGCATGCCATATATCAGATCCAGCATGCATAAAATTAAAAGTATATGAATAAATAAATAAATACACGCGACACATACACTCGACTAAAATACAAAAATAATAAGACGCGACATTCACACTCGGATAAAATACAATATAATAATTCGCGACACTCACACTCGGGGGTCCGCATAAAACTTTAAAGAAGTCAGAAGAAATAAAAACCATCTCCGGTTCCCCGTAGCGTCGGCGAATCGCTCGCGTGTTGTCTCGGAGCGTTCCGCCGGGAGACCGAGCAGCCGCCGCGTACTGCCGCACCCCGGAGACGTGCTCTACGTATATAGCAGCACTACATTTTGATCTTAGCCAATGAGGTCGAGAAGCGATGCCGCACAACAGACGCGAGGCCCTTTTATCACCTTTGCAGAAAAAGTCGCTTTCGAGAGAACACTTGGTGCCTGACGACGCATAGCGGCTGGGAGCATCAAGACGCGATCAATCAATACAACGTACAGAAATACAAGTGATGAAGCTGTGGTGTCTAAAATCACTGCATTTGCAAAAAAATCAATTTTCATTGTATGTCTCTTTCAGAGTTCTCAAGACATTTTAGATGAAATTGCAACGTAAACGTGCAATGGTTTTATTTTTGCTGTGTAATGTAAAGTAAAACTCGCTTTCCGGTTTGGTAGCACACGATGTGAAAACTTTTTTATTGAACTAAAACTATGCAGATAAATAGTATGGCAGAACTAGTTTCGTGTCGTGTCTTATATAAGTGTATTCGTTTTACAAATTAGTGTTGTAAAAAAGATAGACATAGTAGTTTTGGCTTTTGCTGAGCCACTTTAGAAAGTTACATAAATTATATAAATTTAAAAGCAATAGAATTGACAATGTATACAAGTATTAAAGCATAATTATAGGTTTATATTTATAACAGTTTGTAGTATATAATATTTTACATTAGAATAACAAAAACTTTCTATGAATCAAAATGCTGAAGAAAAATTGTTTTGAATATACTAAGAATAGTATTAAAACGATGGAAAAGCTCACAAATAGAACATCAGTTAAAAGCATTATGCATACAAGTATGGAAACATGACGCCATATAAAAAAATAAGACACATGCAAATAAATTGAAAAATCAAATGATCACGCAAAACCAGAAAGAAACAGGTCTTTTTGTCTGCCGCTAGCTAGGTGAGTAGATATAATCGGCTTAGTGTTCGGTCGACCGTCAGCTCAGCTAGAAGTGCATGCAAAAACGATAAGCTGAAAAAACATCGAGTGCATTAAACTTCAGAATCAATAATTCAGCGTCACGACGAGCCCTGATTCGCAATAGCCGTAAGAAAAAATATTACTCTTGTTCTTTTTCTTCTTTTTCTCTCTCTTTCTTAAATAAGTATTAAATTAGTTGATATGTACGGATGATACATATGTGTGTGTGTGTGTGTGTGTGTGTGTGTGTGTGTGTGTGTGTGTGTGTAACATTATATTATAAACTACATATTGTAAACTTTTATTTTTCTAATTGCATATTACAATGATTGTTTTTATATATTTCTATAAGCAAATATCTTTTGATAAGCAAGTTAAAAGATTAACAAAGGGATACAAAATAAAAAGGAAAACAACAAAAGAATGAGATAGAACCATTTGCATTTTTTGCAGGCGATTGAGCTTAGAAGCACCATTCATATATTGTATATATTGTTACTACTCCACGTTACGAATAACCTGAGGACACACACAAACATCGCGTTCGACAATTGTCTAGATAGCCAACGTTTAATGAAGATATAATGAAATGTTTGTTTGGGAATCAATATAGAATAATTATTAATACTAGTGGCTCAAAACTTACCGCAATTCCAGTAGTTGCATCGTAATTTTTATCACATTCTTCTCATCATTTGCATTGAATAATTTAATTACTTTTAATCAGGAACTATAAAGTATGTATAACGGTTTCTCCAAATCCCACTATAGATCCAACAAGCAGCGAGCGCATATTTCGCTTTCGTAAAAGCGAGAGCATACTTCGCTCTACTAAACTTGTTGAAATTATTTATTATTGCCGGAGTAAAATAATCTATTCGAGCGTGTTTTCATAGCGGCGTATTCACCGACGATTGCTCGAGCATGACAAGCGACTGTCTAACATCGGTCCACTACATGATCTAATAATCTTTTCTCGTAGTTTTTTATCCGTTTTGCGCGCGCTCACGTCTTCTTGAATAATTTTAGAGGTCAATTGTGTATCTATGCAATATTGCGAAAATTACAAAAGTAAGCAAATTTACTAGTTGTTGACAATAAAATCATAGATAGTTTGGTAAATTCGCTTACTTTTTTACTTTCACTACAATGCATAATCAATCCTTTGAGCATACACAACAAACGTAACGCAAGAATAAATAATACTACAAAAGTTCGCAGACTAGTAATACTAACAAACTCGTCATATTAAGAATCCTAATACTGATCAGAAAACTAACATTAGCTGCCTCCAAATATTGAATAAAAACCGATTCGAAATTGCCCATACAATACATGTTATAAAGTCAGTATTTATATTTTTGTTCATTTCAGTTATACATAAGTGTGATTTTGCAACATTTAAATGTGCAATTTATAGATATATATTAATATATATAGATATATGAATACAGATATATAGATATCTAAAAATTAATTTTTGAGTTTATAAATAAAATCAAATTAATTTGCTTATGGTTACACAAAACTATTTTTGTGCGCGCGGAGCGCTCACGCACAGGCGCACAGTTCACTGACGTGCGCTAAAGATCGGCGCTGATTGGCTTGATTTATTCAATAATTACTCCTTTATTATATGTAATAGAAAAAAATGGTTTAGAACTTTTCGACTCAGTTTTACTCCTTCTACCTGCCTACGAGAGATTTCAAAGTAATTGTCGGACACTCTGTATATATATATATGATCGGTATATATATACTGATCCCGCGCATACTCTTCGAATTCCTGACGCACTGTTTACAAGTGAGTGCCGGTACCGGTTTCTTCTGATATCTCCATGTCTTCATGCCACGACATCATATTAATTAAAGGTAATTTTTCTTTTTCTTTTTTATCTAAATTATATCCTATTAAACAAATAAAATTGAATTTAGGTGTCTATTTTTACTATTATAATATTTTTCACACATTATCTATTAAACACATCTCACAAAATTCGAGTTTATGCCTTTAGAAAGAATAAAAACCATATAGTGCAGTAAAATTAGAATTAGACTTACAAGTAGGGATGAGCATATGATATCGATATATCGACAATATGGATATAATTTTTTTGATATTTGATATTTTAGTATATCGATATTCTGTTATTGATAATATCAAAAAGACATCGATAATTTTATTTGATATTAAATATCGCATTGTTTGATCGGAAATATTGAATATATATAATATCGTCACTCCCTACGTATAATTACATAAGTGTCACATATGGGATTTTCAGTTTATTGCATAGTGACACTCAGAAAGTCATGTTCTTTGTGGTCACCAAGTATTAAACAAAAATATTCATAAGTAAGGTAAAAATTTAAAACCAAAAGATCACTTAACTAGGGAAACTATATGAAGCTTCAAACTTTTAAACTGCTCTCCTCTAAAATTTGCGTTTTGGCGTTACGGGATTATACGTAGGGAGTGACGATTATATATATTCAATATATATATTGAATATATATAAATTATATATATATATATTAAATATATATAATATATATATATATAAGTATATATATATATATATAAT
>NW_018021320.1:10877-12829 GCF_002006095.1 Pseudomyrmex gracilis | reverse complement strand
ATACTAAAATATCAAATATCAAAAGAATTATATCCATATTGTCGATATATCGATATCATATGCTCATCCCTACTTACAAGTAATCATCGCTTACAGAGCGGATTTTCTGCTAATCTCTTCTCTAATGTATCAATAATATGTGATAAAAAGTACGCATCCTAAAACGTGACGCTCGAATTTTTATTTAACAAAATATGTGCAAAAATTACGGTTTTTTGCAAATAACGTTTGAAATTTGATACTAGGGTAAACCAATCAGTAAATAACCGAATTGTTGAATCTATGTACGTTTAGAGATAATTCTTGAATAAATTTACTTATATAACAATAAAACAACTTATATAACAATAAAACAACCGTTGACGTTACATTTATACTTTATGATTTTAGATAGTTATAAAAATAATTACTTTTTTTTGTAGTGTAGGTAATTATAAATTAATTATAAAGTGCAACAGGCATAAAAACCCAGTAAATGACTGCACACACTCATTGAATGATCGGGTATAAGCTAATGAATGACCAGTTGAAACATTAAAATGTCATAAGTAAAAATCAAAGAACTACTAAAATATTATGTGTATCTATATTAACGGGATGGATGTGTAATTTAATAAAATAAATACACCAAAGAATTACTTTATTTGAAGTATTACATTTTTTTATTTTTTTAAGAACATATTTTAGTTGAAATTTGAAATTAGAGAACTTAAACTTTTAAGGTATTTAGTACACACATTGCTTTTAAAATAAAATTACATTATTAAAGTAATTTACATATGTTTACTATTACAAACCAAAAATGTTAAATTTAACTATAAATAAAGTAATCATGTAAACACAAACAAAAACTTAAATTGTTAAATTTTACTTAAAATAATTAGTTTCATGTAATCACAGACAAAAAACTTAAGACGAATTAACGCATTATATATTAAATGTTTTTAAAATATATTATTTATAGTTTAAAGGGTTTGTGATGTCAATCGCTTAGACAAAAACAAAAACAAAAACAAAAAAATCTGTAAAATATAACAACTAAGAAAATTCACTAAAAACTCATATTAGTCAGTCTTTTGTTTCAGTTATTGTATTATTTGTAATGTCACTGTTTGTAATATTTTTTAATACTTTTCTTTTGGTGTAACTAACATTATCACCATGTTTTTCCAACTTCATAGATTCAGCCTTTCTCTTCAGAAGCAATTCTCTCTTAGCTTATTTTTTTTTCTTCTTAATTTCCATTTCTGCTTGCTTTTTTAATTTTAATTCTTTTTTAACTGCTATTTCTTTTTTCTTAGCTTCTTGTCTTCTTGTTTGATGTTTTTCTTAATTTCTCTTTCAAATTTTCGAAGTTTTTTCTGACGTTGTTGTTCTTCTTCTTTTGTAACTCTTTCTTCGTGCTGCTTTTTCCACTCCTCAAAACTAATTGCATAAATTTTAGGCTCTATATTTATTTTCTTTTTTTTGAAGTTTCTATATAAGATAGTGTAACTCCTGTTTCCAGAGTTTATCTACATTAACAATTTTTTGTGAATTTTCTTTAATGATTTCATTTATTGTTGACTCTTTTTGCAAAGATGATTCAAGCAAGGATTTCTGGCAATAATCTTTTTCTGTTGATAAATTTACTACTTTTTTTATATCAGTCTCACTAACTACCATATGTGTCTGATTCTCATTATTCTTCAGTAAACTATATTCTTCATCAGTAAGATCTGAAACAGAAAACCATTATTCTTATATTTGTTACAATTATAAAATTATCTCAAAATCAAAGTATAAAATTAAATATTCTTACTCAATACAACAGTACTGACAAGAGGGCGTGTTCCGTTTGACCACAGTACGATTTGACACCGATCGATTCGACACCAAATTATTGGACACAGATTTATTCGACACCGTACGATTCGACACCAAATTATTCGACACCGTACGATTCGACACGA
>NW_018021320.1:2400-10447 GCF_002006095.1 Pseudomyrmex gracilis | reverse complement strand
CGAATCGTACGGTGTCGAATAATTTCGTGTCGAATAAATCTGTGTCGAATCGAGCGGTGTCGAATCGTACTGTGGTCAATAGAGTATCACCCGCATTTTATTATTCAAAGAGTGTTTATCACAATAATTCTTTATTACGTCCTGGCCCACGGTTACGGTCGGGCTATGGTGGAGTAACAGAGAGCTGTCGTTTCTGTGTCTCCGCACAGAAGGTTGGCGATCCCGCTGCGGCAGAGTCGAGCAAGTTTGTGTGCTCTCACGGACAGGTCAACGGCGTATGCCGATCTTACTCTATCCTATGAGGCCCCGCTCGTCGGTCTCTTTTTAAGTCTAGAGATTCAACTCTATTGACTAAGGACGAGACCGTGCGATCGATTGAGGATGCGGAGGATGAGAGGTTGTCTTAATTAAACGAAGTGATTATATAACGCAAAATATTAATTTATTCATTTGATGAGGGTTTTTGTTACAAATATTTGGTCGGTAGTGTGTCGTTGTGTGGTTAGATATGATGTCGCGAATTTTACAACAGATCGAAAGATCATCGCTTGGAGGCTGGAGAGAGAACATATATATATATATGCGTGTCGCGAGAGGTTGTGTAGAGCCTCCGGCGGGGTACTACAAATGTGAGTATGTCGGGTGGAAGTGTGTGGCGCCGATTCGTGGCATGGTGATAGAAATCATTCTAGATCGATTTCTATGATTTCATGGATTTTGGCGGAGTTAGGGGGGAAAATGCAATAAAAATGACTGACTGGGATTAGGCGGATGTCATTTAGGTACGGAAATTTGACGCGGGGAGAAGTTTCCTAGATGGAGTTGTAGATATTAAATGAAAGAGATCGGAAAGATTAACTCTTAGGGGATTTATTACATAAGATATTTTTTTAGGATCTGCTATTCGATAAGTGGAGGCTAATTTGAGGAAGTATTGTTATTTAGGGTCAAGCGGCGGAGTGGTCGGTCGAGAGGAATCGGAAGATTCGTCGTCCGCAGATTCTTGCGCGGATGTGGAAAGTAGAGAGGAAGGAGAGCGAGGAGGGTGTGGAGGAGTTGGCGCGGATTGCATCCGCGGGATTTTCTGCGGGACAAGCGGGCTCGAAGTGCGTTGGAGAGGGGGAGCGAGGAGGTGAAGGCAGTGGATTGTTCGCGGGAGGATCGGGGCTTACAAGAGAGTAAGAAGGGGATTGATACCACGAATCGTCGTCGTGGTGTGTGTCTGTATGTATGTCGTGTGAGGTTGCGTGAGATGTGCTTGCGTGCGAGTGTGTCGGTGAATGTGCGTGCGTGTGAGAGGGAATTGTGTACGTATCGCAGGGGTTTTTAATATTATTGTCGTTGTTGTCACTGTCGTCCGCGTAGTGTTTCTCGGGGGTGGTAGACGTCGGGCGGTTGGGCCTGTCCGGCTCATCTTTGACCAAGACAAGCGCGGCGGCTCGGCGCAAGGCTCGGTTCTGCCGATTGCGTCGAGCCTTTATTGTCGCCCGTGAAGTGTATTTGCGAGGTTCCACTTAAATCAATTATTTAATTAATAAGCTGCAAGAGTCTTATTTGCTTGAGTAACCCGCAGTTGAGCCTTCAAGGTGCGAGGAGAGGAAGAAAAAAAAATTGTTTACGGCAAGTTTTTCGTACGCTGAGAATAGAAAATTAAAATGGAGGATCGGAGGTTATCTTGAGCGATTCAAAACCGCGGATGTCTATCGGGAGTCATCCAGAGCGATTTAGGATCGCGGATATCTTCTCCGATTAAGAAAGGAGGTGAGAGGCCATCCAGAGCGATTCAAAACCGCGGATGTCTATCAGAAGTCATCCAGAGCGATTCAAAACCGCGGATGTCTGTCAGAAGTCATCCAGAGCAATTCAGACCCGCGGATGTCTATCAGAAGTCATCCAAAGAAATTCAGGATCGCGGATATTCTTTCTGATCAAGGAAGGAGGTAAGAGGCTATCTTAGACAGTTCAGTACTGCGGCTGCTGTGTCTGATTCGTGCAAGACTTAATCGTCTTTAAACTTAGTCGATGAATTAATGATTAATCGTTTTTATTTCGCGAGTACGTTTCTCTGAGCTCTCTGAAGAGCAGCTGCGGGTTTCTCTCTTTTCTCAATTTCTATTTCTAATTTGTGGAACCTCACTAAACAATTGGTTTCTTAAAAGCACTTACTACTTGGTTGAGCGGCGGCGGTATCGGGTTGGCTGCAGGCACTCGGGAGTGGAGCGTTGAATACCAGTGCGGCTTCGGTGTCCCGGTTTTGGCACTCACTGCACCGAACTTTACTTTTCAAACTCTTTGTACTACAACACTCTCAACTCTTAAGATTAGCGGCTCTTAACTGATTCCAGTTCTGAGAGTCTTGGCTTATATACAATTTTGAGTAAGCGAGGACTCTCCCAATCGAAAAACTTAGTCGAGCTTTGCCAGGTCCTATTTGTTAGTTAGTGGTCGGGTAAACTTCGTTAGATCGCCAATCGGTGACGATTTCTTGCCTCGGTCGGCTTGTCCGATTTTTCGGAGAAGGAAAAAGGGAGAGTTTTAGTTTTCGGTCACGCCACATAGACCCTTTGCTATTTGTTTATAATAAAATTTTAGTAGATTATTCATGGCGTCGGAGTTCTATTTGCTCCGGCTGCTCTAAATTTTATAAGTGGTATTTTTCTTAACCCGGAGATATCCGGGTTTGTTTGGGAAGCTGCTCAGAGTGTTTAAATAATAAAGTTTTCTTGCTTGTTATCGTAAAATTTCGGGTTATTCCAGGCGCGGTTTATCTTTTCGGGCGCCGATATAATTTCCGTTTGCTCTCCTATTGTTTGGAGTCTAAGTTTCCAAACGATAGGAGATCCGTTTGAATTATTTATTGCTTTTATTTACTAAAAAAACGGTTTGTTATGCGTTGGCGCGTCGCGTTGCAAGAAAAAGGGGACCGTGGAGTCTCCAGGACGTAACATCTCTTTACTAATATTATTTGATTGATTTTTATTTAGAGTAGAGTTTTCATTTATATTTTCTAACATGTTGTTGACTGCTTTATTTAATGAGGCATCTTTGAATTTTTTCCACATATTGAATAAAATAATTTCTGTTTGTGGAAGTTCATTTAATTGATAAGCTATTTCAAATTGATGTAAACTATCTTGAGGTATATTTAATTCAATATTTAGCCAAACAACATCTTTTAGAGTTGTATCTTCTTCAGCAACTTGTAAAGTATTAGATCCTTTCATTAATTTACGTGTATATGATATGCACTTAGAATAGTCAATTCTATCTGGATTAAATGGATATAGACCGCAGCATTCAAAAGAGTTTTTAACAACTTCTGGATCGCAAGCTTGAATATAAGCAGCATTAAAGATTGGTGCAAAATTTGCCGTAGTTATTGGCTTGTTTGAAACTTGAGCATGTTCTGCAACTTGTTTTTGCCAGCATTTTTTGAGTGGTCTAAATATTCCTACATCACATGGCTGCATTATATGGGTTGCATTTGGATACAGGCAATATAGCAAGATGTGATTGGCCACACAGAAATCATGTAACTGTAGGCTTATGTGAGATTTGTGACCATCAAATAATAACAGTACTGAGAATTCAATGTTATCAGTAACAAGTTGTTTATAAAAACCATTTGTAATAAAATCATAAAAAGTATCTGTGGTCAGCCAGCCTTTCGGGCTGTGTCCAATTATGTATCCACTAGGTACAGATGTTGCAACTTCCTTAGAAGGAAATCTTTTAAACGGATAAACTATCATCGGGCAAATTTCTCTACCATCAGCACTATAAGTGCAAAGAACTGTTATGCTTTCTTTTTCTTGTCCTGGTGAAATAACATACATATTTTTTTCTTTCCTTGCTCCTAATAGTTTTCCAGTCCTGGGACATAACTGCATCCCTATCTCATCCATGCTGTAGATACGAGAAGAGTTACCTAAAATATCAGAAGCATTTTCTTTTTCTAAATAAGCTCTTAATTCTGTAAATCATTGTCTGATATTTTCTTCAATAACTGAAGCTTTACTTTTAGACAACACTTCTGCATGTTTCAAGCCAATTTCTGGATGCCTTTTAAGAAATAATTGAAACCACTTTTGACCAGGCATATTATTTTTGAAGCAATTGGGACGTGGAGCTTTGTCCAGATTTTTTATAGCATTTTTAACTATGTTATGATGCATAGGATATCCAATACAAGCCTTATCTATTATCCATTGTTTAATTCTATTCTCTTCTTTACAGGATAAAACAGTTGGTGGGCCCATTTTTCTTATTGTAGGCACATTTTTGTGTAATTTATTTATTAATGTTCTCTTCGGTATTTTGTTTTGCACACTCAAAACTTTATTTCTAACCTTTTCAATTGCTTCTCTCAGACTTTCTTCCGTATACTGAAATATTTTGATAGTTTCTTTTTGATTTGTTTATTACTTTACTTGTTTTCTTTGTCTTCATATTTTTAGAACAGTTATTTGACTTTATTCTCTGAAATTTTCATTCTTTATAACAACTGACTTCTAGTTTAAGCTCAATGTAACACCGCGATCATTTATTCGATATAATAAATTTCTGACCTATCAAAATTTGACCGGTCGGTCATTTACTGACAAAGCACTTTTGTTTTCAACACCAAAAAATGACCGACAAAATATTTAAAAAAATAATACTTTATTTTTATCCTATTTAAAAACGATATTAATAAGTTATTATTATTTGTTCTTATTGCCATTTAGTTTATACACAGAAATAATAAATATTATTGTAATATATAGTTTTTAAAGTCGAGGTTTTACTGACATTTTAGAAAAAATTTAACGAGTTCTGAATATGTAGTGACGATACCCTGACGAAAATGAGAAGTTTTATAAGCGTTTATTTGACGTTTGTATGAGCGTTTTGCGGAAATTCGTTGAAAGTTTTGAAACGGTCAGTAGAGAATTCATAGGGCGGAAATTGCAACGCTACAGCGTTTGAAAGGCGTTTGTATAAAGCGTTTCTGAAAGTTTGCATAGTGTTTACGTTAAGCGTGAGACAAAACAAAATAATTTATTAAGTTAAATATATCTAAAAATTCAATAAAAGAATTTTTCGCGACTCGCGNTTTTACACATCTAAGAGATTTCACTTGAATTAATTTTTTTGGAAGCCCGGTTCAGCTCGCCAATCAACTGATAAATTCCATTAAAAGGGATCGCACCTGAAAAAATCCTAAGATGATAGCGGGATTCGAACTCGAGACGCCTCCGTTGTATTCGCAGCACCTGCACTCAGTCCGCAAGACTACTTGTTTCTTACTAAAATGTGATTATTTTTATCTACTTATTCTCAAGCTATTTTACATAGTTCATTTATTATTTCTTTAATATATTATTTTATTAAAAATGTTGCAGTGCAATGTACCTGCAATGAGTAAAAATATTTCTCTCTCTTATTACTATTAAATATGATTTAAAGTACATTTTTATAACGCAACCAAATTTTAACACTGTGTCTCAAATAATGCTATATTTAAATCAAATATAGTCTGTTACATTTATGTTTAAAAATTGATTTTTTCATTAAATAATGGTTTTAAAAAACCATTAAAACCTAATAAAACATTATTTCGTTGAAATAAATTCTTTCAAACACTTATATTATTTTCTTCATATTATGATTTAGTATAACGTAACAATACAAAGTTTCATTCAACAAAATTGTTGTTTAGTATAAAATTATGTTATTTGAATGCAACAAATATAAGTCAAACAAATCGGATTATTAAATTTAAAGAAACCGTTCTCTCTGTGTATAGAGTTGTAAGCGTTTGTAAGTGTTCAATAATTGTTAATCTGGACTTTAATTCTTAAATTATACAAAAATTTTTTGTATGCAAAAGTGTCACTTGCTACGCAATTACTGACTGATATTTTTAAATTTAAAAATATATACTAATTAGTAATTATATTAAATAATGTAATACAATATATTAAATATAATATATTAAATTACAGAAAGCTATTATATAAAACTATTACATAAAATTAATCTCAATACTAAATAACTAAATAATTTAATATATTAAATATATGTAATAAATATCAATAGTCTTCTTATTCTTACAATAAACTGAGTTATAATAAATGAATTGATTTTTAGTGTGTACTTTTTAATATTTTTATTACTTATTTATAAAAGCATTTGCTAACCGTTTAAAAAGTCTGTCAGCAAACTCTTTGTACGAAATTTATCAGTATTTATTGAGCGTTTTGTGAAAAGCGTTAGCATTGCAGAATGTTTAGAAAACATTATATATAGCGTTTGATAAGCGTTCCAAAAGAGTTCAAACCTTTTGACGTTATATAAGCATTCTTATAAAGTTTGAAAGCGTATAAACTCTCAGAAAACTCTCATTAAACGGTTATCAACGCTCTGTAAAGCTTCTTATTTTCGTCAGGGTATATATGATTTAGAATATTTGATTTCTTACTGTTTGCATATCACTGTTAAACAAAAATAAGAAATTCTGAAAGACAAATAAACTTTGATTAGGTATAAACATTTAATAATGTTTAAGCCTATAATTTACATTTTTTTGTCATGATTATTTACTGGTAAGCGGTCACTTACTGGACAGTTTACCCTAATCGGAAAACTGCTTGGGTCAATCAAAAGAAGAGAAAATTTTACATAAGTAATGTCTAAGAAGTTTTATTATACGATCAAATTTCTTGGAGATATGTAGTTGTTAATGAAGATCCAATTTATAGCTGCACAGCACGTGCGTAAACTGTACTTTGAGCCAAAAGTAGCGTGTACTCTGTACAAAAATTGCTGTAACTTTTAATTGGTAAAAGGAAATATAAAAAATCAAAATGCACATTGAAGAAGAACATTTTACTTGTTCGATCCATGTATTTAAATGTCCTACAGCATATTTTAACAGTTATTATTAACGTATAAGGCTTATGAATTAGTAGATTATTTCTTATTTCAGTAAATTAGCTGTAAATTGTTGAAAAAAAAACATTTTAAGTTGAAATTGAATTGGTTCTCTGAAATGGTTATTTCTAACAAGAGATGTGGGCACGAATTGCGAAATACAAAATTGAATGAGCCATAGTTCATTCGAAAGGGGAGATCGAGGGTATAAAAAGTGTAAGAGGATTTGAGTGTATGGACTTTAGTTTACGAGACTTTTGCATGCAAAGTTAAGCGTGCGGCCAGCTGTATGTTAAGTAACATAAATAAGTTAGACTCAGCGTGAAGCGTCGTGGCTGCGGCCTAAGGTGTGCGCTCTGTAATTTTTGGTATCTATTGCGAGTTCGAAACCTCGCAGTGGCAACTTTTTTTTCATTATAACGACTATATCTATCAATTGAATTAATTGTTCTTATTTTTTGGAATAAAATATATATTAATAATAACGACGCAATTAATTAATTATATATAATAAAACCAAGAACGGGAATTTCTCTACTTCTTTATGTTTATTCATCGTGTTTTTATTTATTATACATTTAGGACATTGCTGTACACTGTTGTGGATGGAAATTAATTTTATATTAAAAACTTTTTTTGTTCAATATGCATTTTTCATGTTGCATATTTAATAGAAAAAATCATTTTACCTTTTTTATGCACAACTTAAATAATAATCAATAATAACAATAGATGTAATCTACTTATTGACACTCAGTAGGTGATCAATTTAAAGCTAAAAACATACTTTAAGATAGCATAATTTATTTTGTCAAAAAATAACATTTTCAATGTTTTATTTATAAAAAATCAATAAAAAAATTTGTTTCTTTTTGAAAATGATGGAAGTTTTAATGTATCTAATCGTCTGTTATTAAATAAAAAAATTTTTTTTAATGTTCGAAATACACAGAAGTTGTAACTGAGGTTACATCTTCTTTATCTTTTAATGTATGCTTTGGTTGAATTTTTATACAACTGTTTTAATTATTCGTTGATTCGCTCGTGAAATTGTCAAGAGAATGAGTTGAAAGGCCGATCCGAGCAGTAAAATACAAGTTGGTCGTGTATCACAAATAGTCTTTATTAAATT